>NW_004949109.1:7795012-7800053 GCF_000317375.1 Microtus ochrogaster
TGGTATGTGCAAGCCTGTATCTATGCAGAGAATGGAACAGAGGAGGAAGGGTACCAAGGCTCTAGCTGCTGGCCTAGCTCCATCTCAAGAGTGACAAACAGGTCACATGAGCTCTTCTGGTCACACGCACACACAAATTACTAAGCTACATCTATTTCGTGGCCTCTGTTGAAAACAGAACATCACTCTTGTAAACTGGAGTGTCTTCCTAGAATGAAATGGGCCAGCAACTGGAGCCCTTCCCGCCTGTGCTTACCTTTGTCAGGTACATGTTCTACACTGGGTGTACCCTTCCCCAGTGAACACCTGTCATGACTGCCGTCAGCTCCTCTCTCACCACCCCCTCAGAACAGCATCACCTTAACAGACTCTGACTCAGATGTTTCCTGGTTATTAAACCCCTGCCAAGACAGCACAGATGACACTACATCTTGCATTTCCTATTTGATTTCTTGTGTCCTAGGCGGCATTTCAGCATAAAGCGCATTAGCCTTGCCTCTTAGGACAGTACCTGAATAAGGTCCATGTTTTATCAAATAAGCTAGCTCTGCAAATGATGGAAAAGATAAGGAAACACAGAGGGCTTTGTTTCCCAGCATCTGCAACTGCCTGCAACTGCAGTTCCCGATGATCCAACACTCCCTTCTAGCTTCTGTAGGCTCCTACACACAGGCGGTATACATAAACTCACAGAGATACACATATATTGTTTACATACACACAAATAAATTTAATAATTACATCTAATAGATATTTTTGTTTTTCAATACAGTGTTTCTCTGTGTGGCTCTGGCTGTCCCGGAACTTGCTCTGTAGACCAGGCTGGCCTTGAACTCACAGATCCACCTGCCTCTGCCTCTCCACACTGGGATTAAAGGTGTCCACCCCCAACACCTGGCTCAAATAGATATTTTTTTAAATATATTTATTTATTATATATACAGTATTCTGCCTGTTGTATGCTTGATCTCATTATAGATGGTTGTGAGCCACCATGTGGTTGCTCAGAATTGAACTCAGACCTCTGGAAGAGCAGTCAGTGCTCTTTACTGCTGAGCCATCTCTCCAGCCCTCAAGTAGATACTTTTAAAGGAGCTTTCTTTGCCCCTGAGTAATCAAGCCGTAGGTTAATTAATGGTATATAATGGTAATTATTTAATATTTCTTGAGACCCCTTCACAAGTGCCTTTTACATGAGTCCTCCACTTACCTAAAATGAGAGTCGCTTCAACATTACAAGAATGCTAACAACATTGTCACCCCTAGGCCTAGGAACTTTTCATGACTATTCCTTTCCCTTCCTCTTGCTGTGTTCCTCCCTGTGGGGATGGGACTTAACAGAATAAGGAGACTGTATCCATCTGCAACATATGTTCGTTTCCCACCACACACCAGTCTAGGGATGCTCCTTTGTAGCTGTCTTAAAGGTTGATACATCCCCAGCCTGTATACAGCTCTGGGCTAAAGGGTATCCCGAGAGGACTACCGGATGGAATGGGAGTGGCAGGAGGATGGGACTAGTATAAGAGAGCACTACAGGACCTGAGGCTCTGTGCGGCGTCTGGCTCTTCCTGAGCCACCATGTCTTAGTGCAAAACTTGTAACAGACTAACAAGTATGAATTTGGAACTGGTTTCCTGGGTGGTTAAAATTGCATGTCAAAGTAAGTACTAGTTTATTGCTTTTAGTGGAACTGTTTGGACAAATGGCAGGTTTCCACCTGTACTTTAAACCCCAGACCCTGCAAACATTAAAGGCGGGCTTGGCTTGCAGGCATCAGGTGGCATAATGTTCATAATGCTCCATACTGCACACCTCCTCCCTAGCTCGGCTTCAGCATGCTTGTGTCTCCGTATCTACCCAGTCTCATCCCCCTTCTCGCGCCCCGCCCCTGGCCTCACTTCTCCATCAACTAGAGCCTCCAGTGAAGTAGTTTGTCTGAACCTTTTAAAAACAGCTGTCTGTGGTCATTTGCATTTGCCCCTTCTTTCTTGTGCCAGCCAGTGTGCCCCTGGTACATGTTTACTTTGATGATCCTTCTTTCCTGCCACAGATGTGTACATCCAGGCACTGACTAAATGGTTAGAGCCACACTAAAACGCATCTAGCCACGTTTACATGCACACCTATTAGGAAACAGAAAATAAACCTTCAGTTCTATGTAAAGAATGGCCATCCTGTTGGAATTCGAGTGACTTAAGCCTTTGTCAGAAAGATGCAGTTTCCTTTCAGGGACAGAAGACAAAAAAGCAATCACTTTTAGTCAAGTCAGCCAGCTGCACACAGAACCCTCTCTATGTTTAATGAAACTATACCAGAAGTAGAATATTCAGGGACAAACTGCAACCTAAGTTCTCAGAGACTTTTAGAAGGGATGTTAGCATCTCCTTGATAAAATGTGGTTATAATTACACCCACCGTGCCTGGCTTGAATATGGTAATTAATACAGAAAGTGACCTTAACTGTTTCCTGTTGGTGAACCAGCCCTTATTCAGTTAGATGCAATTAATAACAGCAATCTTTATGTTCATATTCTAGTTTCCTAAATGTGTTGAGAAAAACAAGCCAGTATTCTACCCCAAACCTCCTAAAACCTTTGCTCCTAACACATCTTTGAATCCATGGGATGCTGTGGACTCTGCAAAGGAAGCCAATATACAAAGAAATCTTGAGAAATCCCACTGGATCACTTCATACGCTCATGACTTTACAGGTATGAGTTCACACTAACACAAGTAATGAGAACAGAAAAGGGACACTCGGTGAATACTCTCCATCGCAAGTTTCCATCTTCTGATGTTCTGTCCCGTGACTCGTTATCAAAACTAATCCAATTAGCGGGAGAGCGCAGTTTCTCTCTTAAGTGGGTAGCAGGGAAGTCGGGCTGGTTTATATTTTATTGGCTTTAATTTATATCATAAAGATAACGAGTAGGTTTTCCTACGTAACGGGTAGTTTAATAACTGTTCTTCATTTACTCTACCAAAATAATAAGACAATGTTTCTATTAAGGTCTAGGGCCCATGAGCCCCCTTGAGCTGGATGATTACCATGAAAAAGAGGTAGCAGAGCTAACTGGACAGATAGGATTTGACCCACATCCTGTAAGTAATTGCAGTCAACTCTCAGTTATTTGGGGGAGAATATCCAGCCCTTGTCTCCTTGCTTTTCCCATGTTTTGTGTTTTGAATATTGGTGGCCACCCAAACAAAAAGAAAATCTAATTGCTTTTGAAAGATAATTCTGAACTTATTGGAACTGACTTGGGTACCCATTTTTGTATTGGAAAAACAAAACTTCTTCATAGTCCTATATTTTAAATATATTTTCTATCATGCTACTCTTGATAAAATAATTCACAAAAGAATTTGCCTATAATGAGTAAAGCTTAACTAGTAATTTCATGATTCCTAATAAATTTGTGTATCTTACACATTCCATTACTTTTGAGGAAATTAATAACTTCTTCCTGGTAGTCATAATAATTGAGAGTTGGCTGAATTACAATCAAAAGCCAATAAATTTTTGCCTATATCAATTAGAGAACTGATTATAAAAATGTCTTGAAAGAAATTATCAAGCCCTATAATAAAATATATAATCCACTAGATCAATTATATAAAGGATATCATATTCATATGTTGGTTTATCCTCTATAAATACAAATTTTGAAAACCTAATTTCAAAGCTATAAATTGTAGAAATATATATAAAACTATAAGCATACGAAAATAGGGATTTTTTTAGATCACACTGAACACTTTAATTTTATATTAGCTTAAGCATTTGTGACGGGGATATCAAATCAAACACCTGAGCTGGGTCCTTACACTGTGCTTTATCAGCCACCACAGGTCTTTCCATTGCTTTGATTTTGCACTTGCGATAGGCACTCTCTCTTGGATTAGATATATGCTCTGACTCTGAGGTGTGCTCAACTTACAGGACCAACTCCAGGAAAGCGTGTTTTAGTGGTGATAAAAATCCTTGCGAAGCTTTTTTCAGAATGAAATACAAGGTACTAGGCCTAGAGATGTTGTTCAGTTGGTAATGACCTGCCTTAGCATACACAAAATCCCAGTCTGATTGCTTGGCACCTCATGGTGGCACATACCTATAATTCTTTTGCATAATCTATTCCTTTCAACCATCTACAAATATTTTTGTCATTTTTGCACATTTTAGAATGAAGTACAGACCTTAATATACTTTATCCATTAAGATTTCACATTCATACCATTTACCAGAGTTAAAATTTTTTCTGTTTTTCATTCAATGTGAAGAATATATTTAATAAAATTGTACAAATAGTAAATGTACATTTGTTAGAACAAAAGCATACAGCTTTCATTCAAGCCTCTGCCACAACACAGAGCACATCTCCATCCATGCCATCATAGGCCACCTCTTCCCTCCTCCCCTACCCACATAGCTGCAGTAATAGTATCCTGAATATTCCTTTTATTTTTGCAGTTTCTAAGCCTGATTGAATCCATACTTTAAAAACACCTCAAGGGGCTGGAGAGATGGCTCACAGGTTAAGAGCACTGGCAGCTCTTCCCGGATTCCTGAGTTCAATTCCCAGTACCCACGTGGTGGCTCACAACCCTCCGTAATGAGTTCTGGTGCTCTCTTCTGGCCTGCAGGGGTATATGCAGACAGGATACTATATACACAATAAATAAATAAATCTTTAAACACAGATGGGGTAGTGGGTACAGCTCAGTGGCAAAGCATGTGATTGGCATGTACAAGGCCCTGTGCTCAGCCCCTAAAACCAGTAAAAAGACATTGACTGAACACCTCAGACAGTGCTTCTCAAAGCACTTAGCATGCTGCCTGCCTTAGCAGCACCTGAGGCATTGTTAAAATGTGTGTTTCTGAGTAGGGAGGACAGCTCAGAGTACATGGGTTTGTTCTCTCTTACACACCCTCCCAGAACAAGCAGAGCCCAGAACCCCACTGTAGACCTTACAAGTCCTAGTCTTAGAACTAAAACTTAGGGACTCCTTTCTGCCAGCTCTGAAGGTGATTCTGATT
>NW_004949109.1:7800294-7810495 GCF_000317375.1 Microtus ochrogaster
CCCTGCACAGGATAGTTAATGCAGCCCTGCACAGGATAGTTAATGCAGTCCTGCTCTCTAAGTTTTAGTCTAGTGAGTCCTTTGTATCTCTGAAATTTTGAAAAGCCAAAAATTCCCACACCGGAAAGCTTGTCTGTAGTCAAATAAAACTTATTTTCCATTTACCAAAAGCCACTAAAAGAAAGATGGACTTCCTTGGGCCCAGAATTCAATGTATTCAAATAAATACCAAGGAATCTTAGTGTGTATGCTTTCACCACTCTACTTCCTGATCATAAAAATGGGTAACTTGTAGCCATATTATTATAATGCTACATTTACTAATCAGTTGATCTTTTTTCTCCTCTTTATTCCACTGATATAGCAAGAAAAATTCCATCCTGCCTTAAAACCTCCCAGGCCTTTGGAAGGTCGAATTGCCCGACTTATTCAGAACCAGCGACCTCTGGAGGCTATGGTGCAGCAAGGACCACCTTCCTGTCCAGATTGTACCCCTAGGGTTTTGTGTGCTTTTCATACATTCATACCCAGTACTACAGAAGTGATGGCAATGAATGATAACCTCCTCCCTGGAATTACTCATAAAAACCAGGGTATTGAAGAGAAGATTAAGGAAGAACAAGGCTTGATGTCTACCTATACACTCCCAACTCGTTGTCCAAGAAAAGAGATGAGTAGTCTTTTTGACCTAACATCACTTCCAAAGATCACAGACACTAAAAAGACAGATGATTTGTACTGGAGACAGTTGGAAGTGAAACCCCTACCCGTATCATACTCTAAGTCAAACCATTACATTGACTACGAACCACTTAAATCTGCTTTCCGTGATCCATATACTACTTGTCAGAACCCTGTTCGCCTCAGTAAGTCTAATATTCTATATAACAAAACAGATATGGATGATTTCGCTTTTGACAACTTTATAAATAAGCCAGAGTTTTTGGGCATGGATATGGAAAGGAATGAAGAAACAAGACCTATTTTGGGATGGATTCCTAACGCTGGAGTACCCAACCCTCAGACCAACCTACTTGATCTTAGGAACTCATTTTCAAAGTCCATGGCACAGAAGCATTTCCATGACTCCATCCAAGAAGAACAAAAAGATCTCAGGGATAAAATAAACTGTGGGATGAGACATCAATTCTATGGCCATAATGCCCATTATTTCTATAACTGAGATATTGTCTCTTCAAGACCAAGCCTCTTGCAAGAAAATAAAACATGTCACAGAATGCCCTGCATTTGGCTGGATTCTGTTTCTGTACTGAGCCATGTTGACATTAATGAGCCTTGTGTTTTAAGAAATTAAGTTAGGATCTGGTCAGAGGGACCAAAATAATGTCCTGACTTCTCAAAACATTTAACAGTTTATCAACAAAATATCAGAGCCAGAAAAAAATTAGTCTTTAGTCTCTCTCATCTTCAAATTATACTCTGAAGAACTTTCCCAAAATCAGGAAAATCAATGTGTAGACAAAATGTACATCATCATTTTGCGAGAAATGAAAAGTTGAAAAAAATTCAAATATTGAAGATTTGACAGACAACTATAGAATGTATCATGCCTTAATAAAATTGATATGTCAACAATCTGTTTCTGTAAATGTTTTCACAAAATAATGGGTAAAAAATGTAAAATTCATCTTTGGGAGTTCAAGGCCAGCCTGGTCTACGCAATGAGTTGGAGGAGAGCAGGGCTATGGAGAGACCCAGGAGAGAGAAAGAGAAAGAGAGAGAAGAGTTTGGGATAGAATTTAAATCCTCAGTTAACTGAAGGTAGAGTGGTTCTCCAAACCATAGAACTTCAACAAAAAGTATGTCAAGTCAGTGGGAAGGTGAATCCTGAATGTTTTGCATGCACACATTACAGATTACATGTTTAAGTTGTTAGGAAGATGAGTCTTGAATATTCTGTATGCACACATTACAGTTTACATGTGTAAGTCGGTGGAAAGATGAATCTTGAATGTTCTGCATGCACACATCACAGGTTCATACAAACTCAGTAGGAAACATGAATCTTGAATGTTCTGCATGCACACATTACAGGTTACATGTGTTTCCTTCCCCTTAATCTTCTGAGAGTAAACATATTTGATACAGATAAAACCATTTTGTTAGAATCTAGACAACGTACTAGATTTCCAGTTTTGGCAAGGAAAAGTATGGCTTGCTTCCAGTTATTCCAGGGTAGAACATCTTCATCTTTGAAGTGTTTGCCTACTGTGTAGGTAACCCCCATATGCATGTCAACACATCAGTTACCAAGAGGTTATGTTTTATAAAGTTCTCTTTCACTCTCTTGTGTTTGTATGGGTGTCAGAGAGCAAGCTTCATGAGTCTTCTTCCATTATGGGCTCCAGGGATCCAGCTCAGGTCATCAAGCTTGCATGGCAAGCTGCTTTGCCTACTGGGCCATCTCACTAGCCCAAGAAGTATGCTATAAAATAATTTACCACAGCAAGTTAGGTACCGTGAACAAGTTGGGATAAACTGAGTTGCTTACAAGAGGCTCAGATGTTGCTAGCTGCCCCAGAGGAAGCAGACCAGCCAAGCTACATTAAAGAAGGTGGTCAGCTGAGATGCCTAGAAGAGGTTCAAGTCACTTGAGCTTCCCAAGAGCCTCCTGCATGATGAGTTGTACAACTCCAAGTTACCAGCCCTTGTGAACTGTCACCCGTGCTGGGGCAGGCTGTTAAGCTCCTGGCTTTGAGTCATTTCTGTTCCTATAAATAACCCCTCACCTACATTCCTATAAGTAGTGACAGTAAAACTCATTGGTTCTCACAATATAGTTATGTATTTTTAATTATTTTGTCCTTATAACTAACATGTACATTTCTTAAACCTATTCTGAGATAAAATTATTAATTATTTTCCAAATTTTATTTTATACAGCACTAGTAGGTAGGTTTTAAGGAAAGCAAAATTTTTCATATTGAAATACTGTCATGTGTATTACAACCACATGACAATTCCTAAATCATAGTCTTTATAGAAAACTTGACTGGAGTGTAGCTTGGTGGTAGAATCCTTTGCTAGTTTGCCCAGGTTCAATCTCTAACACTAGAAAGTTTATAATATAGGTTCTGGGGAGAGAACCCAGCCAGTCAGGAAAAGCTCTTGCTCTTCAACCATAGGGACCCACATGAGACAGCCAGGGCCCCAGCCACACTCATAAACAGGAGTGTTCAGTGGGGCATAGGATCACTGGGACCTGCTGGCTTCCGCCCAACTGAAAAACCCAAGTTTCTCATTTAAGGAAAGACCTTGCCTCAAAGGAATAAGGTGAAGAGTGACAGGAAAACATCTCAGTACACATACCCACACACACATGTGAATATAACACATAGATGCATATAACACACATGTGTGTATGACACACATGTGTAACATGAAGGCCTGCTTGTTGTGGTTTCCCACAGCCATTTAGGTCCCAAAGAAATCACACAGAGAGTCTGCATTAGTTATAAACTGATTGGCCCTTTAGCTCAGGCTTTGTATTAGCTCTTTTTTGTCGAGACAGGGTTTCTCTGTAACTTTGGAGCCTCTCCTGTAACTAGCTCTTGTAGCCCAGGCTGGTCTTGAACTTACAGATATCCACCTGCCTCTGCCTCCTGAGTGCTGGGATTAAAGGTGTGTACTACCACACCTTGAACTCACAGAGTTCCCCCCCCCTTTTTTTAAACAAAGGAAAATATCCATAGTCCATTTTTTAGAAATGTGGACATAGTATTCCAAGATACTTCCTGCTGTTTGGGGGCGTTGATAATCTTATGGGGACCTAAAGAAAATTTAGAATTATGATCAAGTCCTGACTGGAGTATCCTGTGAGTCTTGATCATCTCAGGCAGCATCTTGAATCTGTTCTGGATGTAGAACTCAGACATCTGGGCCATCTGTTCCTACTGGAAATTTCTCAGGTGGTCCTTGATCAAACCTGATTTTTCTTAACTCAGAATAAATCCATAGCCTCTCATTTTCTGTGGAAACAAAAGCAAAACCTCTTCTCCAAAGTAACATCTTTTGACTTCACTTTTGAAGCCAAGGTATTTTCAAAATACCTATCTTGAATTAATTCAACAGCATTTATAAGCAAATATATTTTAGCAGCTGTTGCTCCTTCCTCAGCATTCAAATAATTCAAAGAGAGCATAATAACATACAGTATCCAGATTCTCTGTGTATTTTTCATCTTTATGTGGCTTAACTTTAACCTCTATTTCTTTTATTTTTACTTTTACTTTTTGAGACAGGTTCTCTGTGTATCTTTGGCTGTCCTGAAACTCTCTGTGTAGACCAGGCTGTCTTTGAACTCACAGAGATCCACCTGCCTCTGCCTCAAGTGCTGGGATTAAAGGTGTGTGCTACCACACCTTGAACTCACAGAGTTCTGTCTATCTCTGCCTCCTAAGTGTTGGGATTAAAGGTGTGTATCACCAAACCCAACTCCTCTCTCTTTCTTTTTTATTTTAAGGACTTTAACCTTTTTCTTTTCTCTCTGAAGCCAGCATATATTTTTAACACACAGCAAACCATTTAGTTTTTTTTTTAATCTTTGAACCTATCTTTACTGTACATTTCTCTCTTTTTCTGACCACATGAGTCGTTAATTTGCTAAGCAATATAGGTAGGATTGAAGCCATGGCTTTGACAGCTGGATCCAGCCCATTCCATAGCTTTATGAAATTCCAGGCTCATGGCGGAGGTACTGGCCAGAGCCAGTTTATTGCCACAATCTATGGCTTTTCAAGGTCCTTACCAGCAAGCAAACTGCAACAGTGTGTCCACAAACAACACTCAAATACTGTCTCTGTAGCCAAACCTCCTACCTCAAAGAGTGAGAGTTTGCAATGGCAGAATGGCCCAGAAAGCCAACATTTTAAAACAGCACAGATTTTTTTCCTGCTATTGCTGAAAACCAAAAAGCATGTGGTCAACTTTTTATCAACACTATTTAAGTGTTTCTTGGCAGGGCCTCTTGAAAGGCTGCAAGGTTTTACAGTTAAAGCTGAGTCAGGAAGCCTCTCTTAGATGAGAGCGCTTGCTTGCCTCTAGCAAGCAGAGCAGACCTGAGAAATTGCTGCTACAGAGAAACCATGCATAATGCTATTATTTTGTGTTTAGAATTACTTCCCAAGCTGTCTCGGGCTTTATGTAGATGCAGTTGTCCACACTTTGGCACCATTTATAACATGAGGGCCTGCTTGTTGGGGTTTCTGTCCTGCCCAGTTCCCACAGCCGTTTAGGTCCCAAAGAAATCACACAGAGCATCTGCATTAGTTATAAGCTGGTCCATTAGCTCAGGCTTTGTATTAGCTCTTATAACTTATATTAACCCATATTCTTTTATATTTTTCAGCGGTACCTTTTTCAGCGGGGTAGGTCACATCCTGCTTGTTCCGTGTCTGGACAGGACTTCGGGAAGAGCTTCCTTCTTCCCAGAATACTCCTGTTCTCACTGCCCTGCATCTACTTCCTGTCTGGTTGTCCCGCCTATACATCTTGCCTGGGTCCTGACCAATCAGTATCTATTTAAAACATAATTGACAGAATACAGAATTGTCCCACACCACACAGGCATATAACACACACATTTTTTTTTAATGCTTTTGGGCTGACAGATGACTCAGCAAGTAAAGACACTTACATGCAGGCCTGGTGATACTGGCATTCATAAACCCACACTTAGGTTCCTCTGTGTAACAGCCCTAGCTGTCCTGGAACTCACTCTGTAGATCAGATTGGCCTCAAACTCACAGAGATCAGCCTGCCTCTGGCTCCCGAGTGCTGGGATTAAAGGCACACGCTGCCACCACCTGTCATTTAAGTACCTTTTAAAAAGTCACTGGGATGTCCAAGGTGATGGGCAATACAGTGACTGTATTAATTTGTTCCTTTTCTTGTCTAGTCATAGAACGTAGCATGGGACTGAACTTGTAAAAACTGACGCTGAAAGACCCAACTCCACAAGAAAGGAACTCAAAAGTTTAACCTCTTTTCTTTTTACCATTGTGTGGCACACACAGATGTGGCGTAGTGTGCATATGGAAGTCAGAAGACAACTTCCATCTTAAGGGTCCTGGAGACTGAACTCTGCTTATCAGACTTTGCAGCAAGCTCCTTTACACACGAAGCCATCTCATAGGCCCAGGAACTTGAAGTTTTGTTGTTTGTTTTTTTAACTTCCTTTTTATTTACTCTTTGTGTCTTTCACATCATGCATCTCAATCCCATTCATTGCCTGTCCCTCTGTATCTGCTCTCTACCCTTGCAGCCCTCCCCCCAAATAAAATTGAAGAAACAAAGAAAAAAGGGGACGGGGTGGGAGGATGGAAATCTCATCATGGAAGCTGTAGTATGACACAGTGAGTCATGCAATAAGCCCTATTATCCAAATATCTTTTCTTGCAAGTGTTCATTGCAAAGTCACTGGTCTGGTTTGAGGCCTTTGGCTTCTGCTACACTATCAATGTGGGGCCTCACTGGAACTCCTCTTGGTTATCCTGTCTTCTCAGCAACTACTCCACAGTGCAGGACAAGTGAGAACAGAATTTCTGTTCTGGCTGAGGACTGGGTACTGTCCCGAAAATGGGAAATGCATTATACCCAGGAGGGGCCTAGGACACGGATCTTCAAGGGATTTTATCGAAGGAAGTACAGATGAGAGCTGTTCACAGATTGGGCATAGTTAAGAGAACTTCCAGGAGTTAGTTAGTAGGGCTCCAAAGAATTTGAAACAGCAAGAAGCTTTAACCCAGCCTTTAAGGAAGTTTCCAGTGCCTCCCAATGGCCTAACCCA
Organism: Microtus ochrogaster; assembly: GCF_000317375.1. Classification (NCBI taxonomy): domain Eukaryota; kingdom Metazoa; phylum Chordata; class Mammalia; order Rodentia; family Cricetidae; genus Microtus; species Microtus ochrogaster. The sequence continues at coordinate 7,807,103 of NW_004949109.1, forward strand.
AGCAAAAGCTAGGGAGCAAAGGGCAGCAGGAGTAAGGGAATCCCAAGAGATCACCAGGTTAAGGCAGAGAAAAATAGGGAGTGGGTCATCATAAGAAGTGCTGAGAGCGCTGAATTGATTACTTCTCTAGGTCGTCTAGATGACTGGCTGCAGCTTTACACCAGCTCTGGCTGCCTCACCTTCCAAGTTTCTACTAAGAAAGACTTCCCTTGAATCCATGAGCCTCCTTTTCTCACTTCAGGCAGCCTGAAGCTTCCTCGCCACTCACTACTCATAAACCCGAAGAGTTATGACTTACAGGGGATTAGGCCTGGCTTAAGAGAATTGCTCTAGATCACTAACTGCCTCCATGTCAGGGAGAAGGTGTTTCACTTCCTTGTGTTTGCTGGAGCAGGCTGTTAGCTTCTTCCTTCAGTAATGTTCCTTTCCCATTCTCAGCCCAGGAAGCCTAACTGCTGCACTGTCTTCGCTGCCATCATGCTTTGCTGAGTTTGATCACTTCTGAACTTTAATTTTAAGGGAAGAGATTGGTTCTCTGCTTCTCATTTGAACACTCAAAGCCCACTGTGGAGTTATTAACTGGTCTGGAAAGCAGAAAGGGGAACTGTGAGTAAGTGCAGTGGTGAGAACACCCACTTGGGCCATATTGTATGCATGCATTTCCTGACTCTCTCAAATAACTATAATAGTAACATCAAATCATCTATTTCAGATCACCCTAACAAATATATACTAACAAAGACTGTTATATTGTGAGACTACTAAAATGTACCGTACAGACAGGAAACGAGCTGTATTAGTCAGCGTTCTCTAGGGTCACAGAACTTAGGGGATGAATGTGTGTGTGTGTGTGTGTAATATACATAATGAATTTATTGGAATGACTTACAGGTTGCAGTTCAACAAACGTTAGCTATGAAGAGAAAGTCCAAGTTCCACTAGGCTGGGTGTTTCAGCTGATCTTAGTATATCCCCAAGAAGCAGGAATCCCCAAGAAGTAGGCTCTGATGCTAGTGCAGGAATGGATGTGCTGACAAGGTGAGGGCAAGCAGGGCAAGGAGGGCAAGAAGGAACACATCCTCTTCCTTCTTCCCCTGTCCTTCCAGCAGGAAATGTGACCCAGATTTAAAATGTGCCTTCCTCAAGATTTGATTAAAGGTGTGTGTCATCCAGTCTCAAGATCTGGAGCAAAGGCATACTGTCTTCTTGTCTCAAGGTCCATTCACAAGTGTGCTTTTGAGTTCTGGATTATAGCTCACTCCAGACATAGCAAAGTTGACAACCAAGAATAGCCATCACATTAGCACACGCCTTAAAAAAGAAAACAAAACAAGCAAGTAAACGGAAACTAGCATCTTTAATTTGTCCTATAACAGGGTTGCCACAAACCAGGAATCTGAAAGGAAGAAGAAACAGGATGTACAAAGAGGGGAGAGAAAAGCAAAGCATAATAAAATGAGGAACACTTGCACAGGTGGGAGATAAAATGAGGAACACTTGCACAGATGGGAGATAAAATGAGGAACACTTGCACAGGTGGGAGATAAAATGAGGAACACTTGCACAGGTGTGAGATAAAAGGAGGAACACTTGCACAGGTGTGAGAGGATTTCACAGCATTGTCCACATGGCTGCGGATGATGAGAAAGTCTGTGACAGGCCACCTGAAGACTAGAAAAACCAGCGAAGTGAGTAGCAAGGCTAACTCCAAACCCAGAGAGCCCCCAACCAGGGAATCTAATAGCACAATTCTGCCTGAGAAGTCAGGTTCCTGAGAAGTCAGGGTTAATGGGGAACGTTCCAAAGGCCAGAGAACCTAGAACTCTTTGTCCACAGCTAAGAAAGGCACTCTGGCTCTTGGGAGAAAGCAGGAGTGCCCGTCTCTGCTTTTTTGTTTCTTCTGGACCCTCGACTGTCTCATGTGCCCATCCATTTTGGATGAGACTCTGTCCTGCTCGGTTCACTGACTGAAATGCCTGTCTCTTGGAGATACTTTACTGGCATACCTAGAAATAGGGCTGGCCACCTGGATATTACAGAATCCAGTCAAGTGGACAAAGTTATCCATTTCAACAGGTTATGAAATTTCAGGTTTGCTAAATGAAGGAGTTCTATCCTCAGATGTTGGCCAGTGGCATAACATGCCTATACTGATACCATCCAAGATAAACCAAACATAACTAACTCTATGTGTTGTGTTTTACAATAAAAGGAGGAAATTAAACTACAGTGAATCTAAGTAGCAAAACCTTGTATCTTTCTGATGAAGGGTCCAGGAATATAGGAATATATACTTATTAGCCTAAAGAGATGGGAACAGACAGACATCAACTGTCAGCAAATAGATATTAGCTTTTAACAATGGTTTCTTTGCTTACAGCCAGCAGCTCTGTCTATGAGCAAAGGTTAGCTTTTTTACAATGGCTCCCTGCAGCTATTGGTCAGTTTTTTACAGTAAACCCCTACCCCTTACAGCCGACAACTGCTGTGGACCAAGATTAGCTTTTAATAGTTTTTTTCTACATGACTTTCAGCTTCATGCTGTTTCGTATCCTTCCTGCTACAGGAACCAGGCTATGTCAAGAAAGCTGAGAGCTTTGTAGGCACCACTAGTTGTTTCAATAATGCTGCAGGGCTGGAACCTTGTAAGCGGAAATTGTAAAATGTAATATGTCTCTAAGCTTAACAAAATGGTAAAAATGTCTTTGTCCATGTCCAATGCTTACTTCTTACTTTTAAAAGGGGCCCCAAACAAGCCCCCAATGTCACAGTTTCAGAAGCCTGAGTTCTGGTTGTGGTCCCAGCTAGCTGGTAAGCTTTTTGTGCCCCCTGGTGATTTTTGGAATAAAGTTTGCTTCTGGCTTCATAGACTTCAGTAGTCTGTCCCCATTATTTGCACACCCCAGACCCAACATCTGACATTCTTCTTATTCTCCTCCCTGGCTTGCCTTCAGAGTTACAGTAGCTGACATTTTGTCATTACTTTGTATATCACACATATGCATACACACCAGCTTCTGGTGAGAGCCTCAAGACAAACAGCATACGGTGGGAAGCAGGAGAAAGAAGTCTCATGGCAAAGGAGGGAGCAAGAGGGACCAGGTTTGCTCCTTCATCATAATTGGCTTTCTCAGGAACTAATCCACTCAGGAGCGAACTAATGCACCCCTCACAACTAGCGCCCAGATGTCTCCTCCTGGAGAACGGTTAATTCCAAAAATTGTGAGAAAAGGCCAAGACCATGGCTGTCTGAATTAAAGCAAGTTTGGGGTTCCCTAGGCTAGCCAGCCATCTGTCTCCCCCTAAGTTGGGTTTTCTGTTTTGTTTTGGTTTTTTGAGACAGGGTTTCTCTGTGAAACTGTGTGTGTGTAATATACATAATGAATTTATTGG
>NW_004949109.1:7810595-7826541 GCF_000317375.1 Microtus ochrogaster
AAAAAAAAAAAAAGATTTATTATTTATTATGCATATAGTGTTCTGCCTGCATGTTTCCCTGCAGGCCAGAAGAGGGCACCAGATCACATCACAGATGTTTATGAGCCACCATAAGGTTTAACTCTGGACCTCTGGAAGAGCAGCCAGCGCTCTTAATCGCTGGGGAGAGATAAGGTGTTCATAAAAGGTGAGGGGTTTGACAGTTATCTATTGTTAAAATAATACAATAAAAGGGGAGGAACAAAGGCTAAGATATACCAAAGGAAGAATTCACATCAAGTGAATGGGGGGTGTGAAGGGGATTACAAACAGTTAATATCAGACCAGGAATTTAAGAGATTACAAACAGAAGCCTTAATTAGCAGGGACTTGGCATAGGACATAGGATTTATCTCTTGGCTAGGAACAGACAGGAACTGTTTTGACCGTAAACAGAAGACTTAACCTGCAAGGTATATTCTTGGTTTCAGTTTCCCGTTAACCTGTGTGGGATATTTTTGGTTTCTGTTTTACAGGACTGGACTAAGGTGAAAGGAATCTGATGAAGAAGTGTTCCTTCCATCAGGCCCTTCCTCGTAAAGGTCCTACCACCCTCCAATACTGCCACCTGTGGAGCAAGCTTCAAGTACATGAACCTTTGAATAAGAAACTATATCAAAATCGTGTCCAAATCCTAAGTAGAGAGCCACTTGTTTAACTGGTTGCTAAGGAATAATAAGATGTTTTGCGTCCCCCCCCCCATTTTCCTCAGAAACAAATGATTCCAACCATATCAAATACCCCAGAAGACAAATCCTATCTTTTAAATGTTTACATTTACATTAGATGAATTTAGAGCTTCTGAGAGATTAATTCACATTCCAAGGATTAGGGCAGGAGCTCAGGCCCTTTAGTTTTTCTTAAAATGTATGTGCCCACACATGGACAATAAATAAAGTTAAAGAACAAAGCTAACACTCTCGCACTCATTCAGCCATGTGACTGCTTACATGGTGATATTTGTTGGGGGTTGTGGACGCAGATCCTGAATTTCCTGTAAACAACTTGTTAGGCTTGCAGCTTCTCTGAGCAAACAACTTGTTTTCCTGTGTTTGTAGCTACTCTGAGCATGAGACCCTCAGGAGTTCCTGATGGCAGGGGCGTGGTTTCTGGTGAGTTTGGCTGGGGCATGGCTAGCAGTTAAGGGTCCATATCTAAGCGGCTCTGGTACACAATAAAGGGGCACTCTTGTTTTAAGGATGACTCCTGTCTCCGTTTGTGGGTCTTTGTGTGTTTAAAATCTCCAGGCCCTAGCCTGCTCACGAATGGTCCCATAGTGCAGGCTCCACACTACAGGTGCAGTACCCAGCAGTAGATGGAAAACTCAAAACCGACTCATTTTTGGAGAATTTTGTCTCCCAATTCTTTGGGCACTTTTTACCTTATTGCTCTTTTATTTATATGTTATAGCTTCCAATTCTGTGGGTTTTTTATTTTCTCTACCTACAGATTCTACATCTGTGGGTCAAAAACACCAGCAGATCAGATTACCACATACTATGTAGCTGAACTTCCAATACTCTCAGGAATATTGAGTGACTTTGGAATTCCTGTCATTTGTCCCTAAATGACGTTATATACCACTGTATTTGGCATGCTATAATCTAGAGATGATGTAAATGTTGGGAAGACTATGTAGATTGTTCGCAAATACTACACCACTTCATGAGAGGGACTTGAGCACCCATGGGATTCTGTACGGATGCTGGGAACTGTTCTGGAGCCAACTGCCCCTGGGGGTACCTAAGAATAACTGTACTCATACAGATGTCTTCTCCTGGAGCAAATCAAAGGACCAGTGGCTTGAAAGGGATCTACAGCGATTCAGACCAGCCTCCTAACATCTAGTGTTACTCTGACGGTGGAAGGAAATATGGTAGAATGTAAATAAACTTCACGAAAGTTTGCAGGTTTACTCTTGATACCAGGAAAAGGGTCTGCCGAGCACCAGGTATCTTTAAACACTTGACAGAATAAGTCAAGGCTAGACAGAACTTAAGAAAAAGACCGCCATGGGTCAGAATTTGGACTGTGAACTTGGGAGATAAGAGTAATAAAAAAAGGGCTGGGCCAAGGAGGTGCACACCTTTAATCCCAGCTGAGGCAGGCGGATCTCTGAGTCTACTCAGCTAGTTCCAGGAAGACAGTTTGGGCAGTTACAGTGAAACCCTATCTCAAAAAACTAGGGAGAAAAAGTAACAAAGAAAACTTCCAATAGTAGAATTTAGGGTGTCAGGCAGGGAATTCGTTTCGAAGCGTACTGGAAAAGTATGCTAACAAAACTTCCATCCCCAATATAGTCAGAAGGGATGTAAAACCAGCAGATCCCAAGAATCAGATCAAATCGTGTTTCTTCTTAAAGCTTGCCTGCACACCCTCCTTGTTTTTCTACAAACACTAGGGGAAGGGAACAGGGATTCCAGGCGACGACCCTGCCTGCCTGCCACAAGGACCGCACCTTCCCCAGCTTAGGGGCGCTGTACCACTGGCAGAGCCGGAAGGTCACCAGCAGGAGCCGGAAGATCACCAGCAGGCATCCTCTCGGGGCGGAGCAGTCGCAAAAGCCAGGGAGTCTTGTCTAAGCCGGGGTAAAGGTCGCCAGCTGACCGGGCGGCAGTCGTGGCTCTCCCCGTGGGCGGCGGCCGAAAGAACGCAGAGCCAAGTGTCACCTGAGCACGCTGCGCCTTGGATCCCGAGGGAGTCGCCGCCCTGCCTCCCCACGCCCCACGCATGCCCGGGACCTCGAGGGTGACGTCACCCACGTCCACGCCTTACGTCCAGGGCCTGTCGTAAGTGCCGGGCAAACGAGGCCTTTAGAGGAAGGGCGCCCTCTGGGCACACCCTAACATGCTAGCCCGCATGCGTGCGCACCTCGCCGGAGCGATCCCGATGCTGAGGCCAATGAGGCGCGGCTACGCCACGTCGTAGTACCCGACGCTGCCGTACGTCGGGCCGCGGGCGGGCGGAGCAAGTGCGGTTGCACCGACACCGGTACTTAGGCGCGGGCCGGCGTGTCCTTGGGCTAGAGAGCGGGACGTCCGTCTTCGGGTCGCAGCAGCGTTGGTGGGGTTGATTACCCGGGAGCGGTGAGCGCGAGACGGGGACGCGGGGCGGGAAGGGCGCGAAGAGGCCGGCGCGGGCCTGAAATAGTGGCGCACAGCAGGGCTGGAGGCGGCGTGGGCGCGGGGCCGGGGCCTGGAGTTCTGGAGACCTCTCGTCCACCGCCCTTCCAGAGAGCAAAGCAGAGGCTGCTGCTCCTCAGGAACTGGCTGGTTCATTTTCCTGATCGGGCATCCGGAAGACTGTGATAATCATTCTCCTTGAATCCGGCTTGAATGGGTGACCTCGTGGTCACCCCCGCTATCTTAAGACGCGAAAGGGAGAAGGTTCCTACCCCAGCCCTCTCTTGCTTTCCAGTGCCAGACTAATGCAAGAGAGAGTAATTTAGCCTCCAAATGAGAACAGCGGCTGAAAGCACTTAGGACACCCACATACACACCACCAACACTACACACACACAGCCTTAAAACTGTGTTTTTTCTTATTTTTGGAGGTGTTTTTAATTGGCAGCTCAGACAGCAATTACTCATCCTGAAACGTTAGAGTCGCAGTGGTTTTGGTATAATGCAATTGTAGGCCAATTTTATATTTGTGACTTTTTGACCTTCCCTTCTTCTGAAACACAGATTTGAGTTGATTTTCCACTTCCCTTACTTGAGCACAAACCTATCATGAACATAGACTTGCCTTAAGTGGGGAGGGGGGGTGCCTTCTAATTAGTGTGTTTATTATTGGGGAGTATTCCAACTGAGTGAGGTAGCATCCGGCCAGGTGTTAAAGGACAGAGGCTAGCAGTGGGTTGCTAGTTAGGTGATTTGAATGGTCATCAGGATCCATTGTATGTGTTTCTTGAGCAAGTTATTTGAACTGTTGGGTCTTTTCATTTTTAGAATTAAAAATGGGTGACGTTGAGAAAGGCAAGAAGATTTTTGTTCAGAAGTGTGCCCAGTGCCACACTGTGGAAAAGGGGGGCAAGCATAAGACTGGACCAAACCTCCACGGTCTGTTTGGGAGGAAGACAGGTCAGGCGGCTGGATTCTCGTACACAGATGCCAACAAGAACAAAGGTAAGTGGGGACTGTGGTTAGATCACAGCACAGGTTACATGGGTGTAACCAGTGGTAGATTTACCAGGAGTATGAAACGCTTTAACCACTGCATCCCTTTCTGTTTAGGCATCACCTGGGGAGATGACACCCTGATGGAGTATTTGGAGAATCCCAAAAAGTACATCCCTGGAACAAAAATGATCTTCGCTGGAATTAAGAAGAAGGGAGAGAGGGCGGACCTAATAGCTTATCTTAAAAAGGCTACTAAGGAGTAATTCCAGTGCCTTATTTATTACAAAACAAATGTCTCATGACTTTTAATGTGTACCGTAATTTAATTCATACTCCAAAATTCAGATCATGAACGGCTAACAATTTTTTGTTGGACAGTCCTGATTTAAGGAAAGCTGACTTGTAGAAAAGTGGTTATGATCTTTATTAAAGTAACGATTCCAGTTGCATAAACACTGTCACTGCTCTCCCTTTCTCAAGATAAGATTGGACTTAAATATTAAAGTTCTACTTTCCACAAAGATGGGGTTGTCACCTCAAACCTACTAAATGGTTTTACAATTAAATTTATATAATTGGACATATGAATATGTTTAAACACTGGGGAAATTCTGTCACCATCTCAGAAATGAGAAGACTCATCTGTGGTAAAGTTTGTACTCCTGCTGTTACAGGCAATGGCTAAAGGTCAGGAGGCAACTGTCTATTCTTGACTCAATGGTCTTATTTTATTAGACTTCCCTAGGTCAAAGGATGCTGCCTTTTACCATTGAAAGGCACTTACTGTGGTGGTCTATGTATAATATATCAAATAAAGAGTATTTAGCAATGTTATAGTTGATCTATTATGTTAAAATGCCTTCAGAAACCAGCAACTTAGACCTTTTTAATTCTTATCTAAGACTAAATTGCAATTCAGAATTGTCCTTAAACACCCTTTCAGAAACAACAGAACTGGAACTTATATACATGTGTGATTGTTGGTGGTATTCTTTGCCAACTTTTTACGGAAGGATTAAAATAAAGAAGTTTGCAACAGTAAGAAGGTGATTACAGGTCATGGTCTTTTGATTCTGCTTTGTTTGACTGGTGACAAGGTTTTAGTTTAACTTTCCCTAATGTAAAGTATCTAGTGAAGGTGCTCCATGCTGTGACCTTGACCTCTGGGACAACTCAGATTGGAGCAACACTTCACCCTTGGTTCTTTGGCCAGAGTATCACCTGTGACGAGGAATAGTTAAGCACTCACTGAGTGGTCCTACATTGTATAGAAAATGGTAGGGAGATGGGGTGATAGCGGAGCCTTTTGACTGGGAAAGGAACTCATCAATGACGTCAAAAGTGTGGAGAAGGTTAAGAAGCTCTCTGAAGTCTGACAAACCACTTTCGTTCATACAAGAAATTGAAAGCAGTCTAGCTGGGTAGTGGTGGCACAAACCTTTAATCCCAGAGGTAGGTGGATCTCAGTGAGTTCAAGGTCAGCTTGCTCTACAAAGTGAGTTCCAGGACAGAGAAACCCTGTCTCAAAACAAAAAAAAAAAACTCTGTGGAAACAAAAGTGGAGTTTTGGGGTTGTTTTGTTTTTTAAGACAGTTTCTCTGTGGCTTTGGAGCCTGTCTTGGAACTTGCTTTGTAGGCTAGACTGGCCTTGAACTAACAGATCCATCTGCCCGTCTCCTAAGTGCTGGGATTGAAGATGTGCCACCATCATCCAGCTAAATATGTAGCCCAGGCTGCAAATTCAGAGTTTTAGGCTGATTGATAGCTGGGTTTTTTGTTTGTTTTATGTGTATGGATGTTTTGTCTGCACACTACATATGCAGGTCCCCTGGGATTGCTGTTACAGAGGGGATCTGCAGTGTGGGTGCTAGGAATCCAAGCTGGGTCCTCTGGAAGACAGTCATTTCCAGCCCTGATAAGCTTCTAAATCCTTCAAAGGTTGAGCCTTTGTAACACAGGACTTGGTGACCCAAGTTTTAGTAACAACTTTTGAAGGATGCTTTTTAACCAGTGTAAAGAAAGCCCTGAAGTTAATTCATTTTCTGCATCCTAGGAATGATAGAAAAAATGAGCAGTTAAGATGACTAAACATTTCGCTTAATACTTTATAAAATTGGGGCTTTCATTATAAATTCAAAGGACCTCATGATTGGTAAGAATTTTAGAGATGTTTTGCAATCCAACTGACATTTTACAGATGAAGTTAACTGAGCCAGGCTTGAGTGGCTGAAGAACAACATGGATAAAACCAGACCAAGGAACTATGGCTATAGGTCAGTTTTAGTCAAAGTCCCTATTCTGAGCCAGGGGGTGGCTGCCTAGGCCTTTAATCCCAGCACTCAGGAGGCAGAGGCAGGTGGATATCTGAGTTCAAGGCCAGTCTGGTCTACAGAACTTCAGGACAGATTCCCTGTCTCAAAACCCTGTGTTCTGGGCTGAGCAGATGGCTCAGGTAAAAGGCACCTACCTGCCTTCTTCAAGACTGATGGTGTGAATTCAGTCCTGAGGATCCATGTGGCTGAAGGAGAGAACTGATCATATCGCCCTCTGATCTCCATACTTGTCTGGCATGCACAATAAGATTCTCAGACTACAAAGAACTTTTCATTTCCTGTTTGCTAGAAATCCACACTGGGCTCATATTTACTAGGTGTCTGTATAACACATCGAGTTAGTATTTTTAACATTTCATTTTAAATAGGTCTACAGCTTGAGTAGTAAACTTGGAGGAAGAACTATCAAACAAGGTCATTGTGTTATTGGAGGTGTATTGTAGACAATGCTGGCCTGGGGACTAAAACTAGAGTACTTTACCAATATATCACATATAGGCCCAACCCAACCTCACCCCAAATAGAAGGTGAACCCTCTAGAACAGTCACTTGTTCCTCTGTGTATTGTCTAGGGCTGGTTTCGTGTTAACGTTAGGACTTGGTAGTGACAGTTGGGTGTGGTGAGACATGGAGGATTTTTGAGTTCTATGCCAGCCTGAGGTACACAGTGATGCCCTGTCACGAAAGTAATAACAATTGCATAAAGAAATTGTGTCCCAAAAACTTTAATTCTTCTATGTGATGCTTTAAGAATGTTTAGCACGTGTGACGCCCTGGTTTTGATACCTAGCATTCCAGGCATGGTGGTGCCTTCTTGTGATTCCAGTGCTTGGGAAGTGAAGATGGGAAGATCAGAAATCTTCCAATTTCTGATCTTAGAGGATAAGCCAAGGTTATCCTTGGCTGCAGAGTGCGCTTGAGGTCAGACTGGACTACAGAAGGCCTTGTCTGAAAAATGCAAACAGAAAGTAAGTCTCACTTGTTCAGAGCTTTGCGGCAAAGCAGAGTTGTGTCGCTCATAGATTCACAGAGCTTAAAGGTCACTTAGATGAATTACCTTGCTCGCTATCATAATGCTGACCCCTGCACTTTCCAGGGTGACGTATAAACTTCATATGAACTGAGTTATCTCTCATTTTAAAGATTTATTAGCTGAATATAGTGCACACCTTTAATTACAGAATAAGAGTCAGCAGAGAGATCCTGGACAACCAGGGCTATACAGGAAAAACCCTGTCCCCAAATAATAGTAAAGATGTATTTGTTTTATGTGTATGACTGTTTGCCTGCATCTGTGTATGAGAACCATGTGTGTGCCTGGTGCCCACAGAGACTAGAAGTGGCTATCAGATCTGGAATGGGTTACAGATGGAGCCTTGATCCTCTAAGATCAGCAAATATTCTTAACTACTTGGTTTGTTTAATAGAAACTGGGTTTACTCCAGGCCTATGCTTCTGTAGCCCTCACAAATGGAGCCTACTCAGTTTCCACATTGTCTACAACAGAAGCCTCGTCTTCCAGATCATTCCTGGCATAGACATGTTAGTGGGATCTCATCTACATGAACCTGTTGTCTCTACTGCCTGTCATCACAGTCACTAAGCACTTGAGCTGGCTTAGACTCTCTGACACCCTCTCTTAATCAACTACATATCAGTGTCTGTTGTTTCTACTTGGACTAACCAAAACCCAGACTCCTGTCATTCATTGTGACCTCTGTCCTTAGCCAGCCTCTTGGGATTTTGTAGGCAGAGACTGCTTGTTCATTTCCCGGTCACCCAAACCCGAAACAGTCACACAGAAACTGTATTAATTGCAGTATTGTTTGGCCAATAGCTTAAGTGTATTTCTAGCTAGCTCTTATATTTTAAATTAACCCATCTCTATTAATCTGTGTTATCACCTTGAGGTCGTGGCCTACTGGCAAGGCTTCTGCAAACATCTTTCTTCTCCGGTGCTTACATGGCTTCTCCCTGACTCTGCCTACTTTCTTTGTATATCTTTTCCAGCCTGTCTATAGTCTGTTAAGCCATTGGTTGAAAGCAGCTTCTTTATTAACTAGTGGCAATAAAACATATTCATAGCATACAGAGGGGAATCCCACATCTGGATTTCTTCTCAGTCTCTGAATTCTCCATATTCTCTGCCTTGGTCATTTGTGCTTCTTTTTGCATCTACTCTGTAAACCCAGCTTGGGAACTCAGCCATATGCATTCTCTATTCCCATGCCTGACTGAGTCTTGGAGGAAAGCCCACATTTCTATGGTCTGGCCCCCTGTAATCAGATCAACTCTTAAGTCCACTGAATCAATGGACCCCTATCAGATTCTGGTTTGTATATGAATTTCCCAGTTCTGCAACTGTTGTCTTGTGTTCCTTGAGCACCTTAGCCCTCCCCTGCCCCACTTCAGCAAATGTCTCTCCCATTTCCAACATGAATTCTTTACCTCCTGGTTGGAAGGAAGATGCATTCACCTTGCTGTTTGCCTTGAGCAATGCTGTTTCTAATCTGGAGATGACTCAGATGTTCAGTAACACTATAAGTAGCTCACACGGTATAAATACCTCAGTGTGATTTAACACCCTCAGCCTCCCTCTCCCACAGAAGGTGAAATACCGGATGCATGCTGGCTTTCGGTTCAGGACCTCTCCATGGGCAGCTACACCATAACACAAATATGCTGTGTGCATAAATTCTTAAGTAGTAGCTTTTCTTATTTAGCAAGGGACCTTTGTAACTGTCCCTACCCAAAATAGGCCTGCATAGGTCCAGACTAGATATGACATACCTTTCCAGCTAGAGTTAGAAGATAAACTTAGAGACTTTCTAAATCACATACACAGAGTATGACTTTTTGTAGCTTTTACTAGTGAAGGCTGCAGGAAGACAGGCCCCAAAGGGTTTGGGCCTTCCTCTGACAGTGCCTGACGGAATCAAGTCCACTCAACTTTCTGTACCTTAGATTCCTCATCTGTAAACTGATACAGTATTAGCCCTTAGAGTTGTGGAAATTTAAGAGATTGTATGTGGCATGTTAACCAGCACTCAATTGGACTACGTTAGCTAGTTTTGTGCTAGCTGGACCAGACACACGGCCATACTGTTTAGGGTTATAAACATGCACTTAGGGGTAAAGGACACAGATGATTTTTCCAAGTGGGGTGAACCTGAAGCTCCCTGGGACAGAAGTGCCTTAGAGATGGGAGGCGGTGGCGGGGAAGAGACAGAAATCTTTAATAAATAAATAAATTTTTAAAAAAAGAAGTGCCCTTAGAAGTTTGTGTCCATGAAAAGACATACCATCCTAAAAGTTCACCTATCCCTGTGTGAGATCAAGAATCCATGAATCCAACCTTCACATCCCCCTCAGCGTTTCTAAAGATGACTGAGTTCTGCTAAAAGAATGGACCCCTCGTGTTCATGCACTCATCCTCTAAGTATGTCTAGTTTTTCCGGTAGCCTGGCAACGCTTTCGAGTTTTGTCTGTTTGTTGTTTTGGTTGGTATTCTCTTAGACAGAGTCCTGCCTGAGGTTTAGGCTGCTCTGAACTTGAGATCCTTCTGCCTCAGCCTCCTAAGCACTGATAATACAGGTGTGTTGCCACACTTAGCTGGCTGGGTTTTTGTTTTTATTTTTAGATCTGAGATGGTGTCGCATGCCTATAATCCCAGCACTCAGGAGACTGAGGCGAAAGGATTGCAATTTTTAGACCAATCTGGGCTACATAGCAAAGGTCCTGTCTCAAAGAGGGCGAGAATAAGAATTAAAACAAGAAACACCTGACTCAGTCAAGAAGCCTGCCTTGCCCGTCCCCTCTCCTTCCAGGAACCTGGAGACATGACTGCTGAGCAGCCATGTTGGTTGGTGGCACCTGAAGATGACAGCCAAGCCCCTGAGGATGATGACTGCGAAGAGGGACGGACCTGTCCTATTGATGATATAACAAAGCTGCCGTAGTAGCCCAGACTACTTTACCATTTTAAGAGAGTTCTTTCTTCCTAAAGCATTTGCATTTCAGCATCTGTTGCGCGCAGCAATTTTAATCCTGACACACCCACCCATGTAATAACGTTCTTTAAATAATGCCTTTGGTATTTCTCTTACCTTCCCTACTCAGGAAGAGTCATATCCATAAGCATCTAAAATGCCAATGATTCTATGTCATTTGGGCCTAATCTCACAAATCCAAGGGCTATATATTCGACTGCATCTGAGACACCTTTGATACCCTCATACATATTGTGATGAGCTGAAATGAGAGTGCCCCAATGTGACCATATCCGGGCCCCCAAAGCCTTCAAAGTTGCCTTGTAGGGCAAAAGACTTTATGAATATGATCGAGTTAAATAAAGATCTTGATCTGGGGGGCTCTGTCCTGGTTTATTCATGTGGTACTGATCCAATTACAAAGGTATTTGTGAATGAAGAAACAGGAGTCAGAGTTGGAGAGGGTGCTGTAATTAAGGAAGCAGAGGCCGGGGTGATGGGGCCTCAGCTGAGGAGTGCTGCCAGTCTGAAACTAGAGAGCACAGGTGAAAGGTCAGTGGACCAGCCCTGCTGACAACTGCATTCCAGCCTACTGAGCCCCACGGCAGGCCTCTGTTTTCTAGAACCATAAGAAAATAAACTTCGCAGTAATTCATTGCAAAAACAGTCATGCAGTTAGTTACAAAACTAACATCTTTACAGAAAACTATTTTTTTTTCTGGGTTTGGCCTGCATTTATTGACAGTGTTTGAGAGAGAGAGTTCTCACAGTATCGTATGTTCCCACACCACTGGGAGAGTAAAAACATGGGTTTCACAAGTCCAGTGTGTGCAGCCCCCTGTCCCATCCTTAGGCCTCCAAGCTCAGAGCATGGAAAGATTCATACAGCCATGCTCCTAATGCTGACTCCCACGGTTGCCAGGATTGTTGCAGAGTCCTTGAAGTTCAGACCTTGGAAATCATCCTTCCTCTCTAAAACCACTTTCTCAAATGCTTTGGAAAGCATCAGGAGATGCTCCTACTTTTCCTAATTCTGAGCCATAGACCAGCTCAGCTGAACAGAACTTTGTGTAACAATGAAGATTTCACAGAAAATTCTTAACTGGCCGGGTGGTGGTGGCGCACACCTTTAATCCCAGCACTTGGGAGACTAGTTCCAGGACAGGCACCAAAAAGTACAGAAAAACCCTACCTCGAAAGTCAAAAAAAAAAAAAAAAAGAAAAGAAAATTCTTAACTGTACCCCCAAATTCGACCCTTTTATTTTTCTTATCTTTATCATTAAATTATCCAAACCAGAAACTGCCTTTCACTCATTGCTGGGTATTCTAGTTCTACATATTAGCTATTCCAATCAGTTTCATCGTTATCTTCTGTCCAAAGGTTCTTAATGTACACAGAACACAGATAATGGTTAGGACCAACTTTATCTGTTACCGCTGGTGAGAAAGGTGCTGCTACCGTGTAGCATCTGGTAGGTAAAAACCACCGATGCTGCAGAACATGCCCAGCATCCCCAAACAGGCATCAATGTCCTAAGAAACCTCTGGACTCAGCCGAGTCTCTGCCCACCACGGTAAGGCCCCAGTCACCGTCATCACAAATGCCTGTTCCCTGGGGATCTTTTCTCATTGTTGTACCAGAAGTGCCCTGCTCCAGGGACTTTATCTTTGGAACTATACTAGAGAGAGGGCTGAGGGATGTTGAGAAATGGGTAAGGGTGCTTGCTGCCTGACATTGATTCCTGATGCTCAAATGAAGGGGGAATGAAAGAAACGACCTACAAAGCCACCCTCTGACCACCACGTGTGTACGGTGACATATACACCCCCATCCCTCACACACAGAATTCCTTTACAAAAGAGAGATGGGGGAGAAGGTTGGAGAGATGGCTTGGTACTTGGACGCTTTCTGCTCCACTAGGGGATCCAAGTTAAGTTCCCAGCACGCATACCTGCCTGCATTTTCAGCTCCAGGGGATCAGACACACACACACACACCCCAATAAATCTAAAAAAAAAAATAACCAAACGAAAATGTTGGGGGGACATCAGATTGCAAGCATGCACCACCACACCCAGGTTTATGAGGTGCTGGAAATCAAGCCTGGAGTTCCAGACCTGTTAGGCAATCACTCCAGCAGCTAAACTACATCCCCAGCCCCTAGAACACCGTCCCTAGTCATAGCCCTGCTTTCCCCAGTCTACCAGGTCCATATGGTCAGAATGACAGCACTTGGGCCTTCTCTAATATGAAAAAGACAATTGACTGCTTTCTCAGCCCTGGAACTGTATAGTGATTGCTGACACTATCCTTAGACTTCTAGAGTAAATGTTCTATCAGTCCCCAGTCATTCATGAAAGAAACTCACTTGAGGATCCATAACTACTGTCCTCATTTCAATCTGATAAAACACCCTGACTAAATTTAGTTTAGGTATCAGGGAGCTCTGAGTGGCAGCATCAGTGTCCCCGCAGGGACAGAAGAAGACTTATAGTAAGTGCGGGACTTAGATGAGGGCGAAAATGAACTCTCTGCTACGTACTTTTCTGTATCAGTTTGTTTATTCCTCCTTTCTCCTGCTAAGGTTCCAGCTTATATACATGCACAAAACAAAAGCAATTCTCTGAGCATGCATTTTCTCGGGTCAAAAGACAGACAAGAGCGGTCTCGAGGTACACTGTCAACATCTTCATGGCCCTGGGGAGGCGTGGCCAGAAAACAGGTCCAGGAAGCGCCTAGGAGACTTCTAAACTCTAAAAAGGGGAGAAGGGGCATTGGTATGTTAAACTGCATTCTTAAGCGTGGTTAGTTAAACTAGAAGTTTGTAATCAAAGAATACAGAAAAAAGCGAGGGAATGCAGCAGCTCTGCGCTCTCGGAGCACTCCGTCTCGCACCTGCAGAGGCCGGGAAGGGGTTTATGGTGGCCATGGAAACCAGAGTAAACTGCTGAAGGCAAATGTGTGGCGTTTGATTTGCATTAGCATTTTCGGCAGCACCGCTTGCTAAAGGGGCCTTTTCAGATCTGAAAATTACATCTCTCACCCTGCGTGGTTACAAGGGGGATTTAGGGTTACATAGTTTGAAATTCATGATCTGATGAATTCCAGCTGCCCAGGTCAAACAGTGGTTCTTGGCCTCCATACTGTGCACAGCTTTTTTAGAATAGGGGAAAAAGGGGTGGGGGAGGAGGAATTAACTTAGTTTAGCACTTTTCCAAAGTCAGCTGTGGGAGAATTTAGGGCACCCATCTCTCTATCAGGAAGGACTAAGAATCAAACAAGCCGGGATGTGCCACCTCTATCTAGGTCTGAAAAGTGATCCCTATAAAGGACTCCTCTCCTCACCAAACCTCCTGCCAAATAGAAGATAATTGCAGGGAGCTGGCTACTAAGTTTGTCTCAGGGAACAAAGTGGCGATTAGACTGTGGGAACCAAGGTTATTGACTGTGTGACTAAACTTCCCACCGGAGGTCCCACAGAGTGAGAAGGGACCCAACATACCAATACATGGGAAAAAAACTGTGCCAAATAATCTATAAACTGTTGAATCTTGTGCCAAGGGAGAGTGCTTATGGCTCCACAAGAGATCTACTGTAAGAACAGCTGATAGACAAAAGAAGGCAGACCCAGCGCCTTGCTAACTGGTTTATCTCTGTCAGAACGTGTTCATTCTGATGGGTTAGCCTTCTGATGGGTCAGCCTTCTGCTCCATGAGCTGAAATCTCACTGCACCATTCCTGTGGACCACAGCGTTTAGGGAAGGAAAGGATTTATTTTGCTTGGGTCTAACACTGAGGGAAGTCAGGGTAGGAACTCACATAGGAGCTGAAGCAGAAACCATAGAGGGATGCAGTTTTCTGGCTCACTCATTGGCTCCTCACTGTCTCGTGTTTAGCCAGCTTTCTTAGACAGCCCAGAGACACTTGCTTAGGGATAGCGCTGCCCATAGTGGACTGGACCTTCATATATCAACTAATCAGTACAGTATCCCATAGCCATGTCCATGGGCCAGTCAAGGCTGCCCTCCAACCAAGGCTTTCCTCTCAGATGACTCTAGCTGACAATTAAAGCTAACAAGCACAGGTATATTACTGTCTTTTCCATTTGTGTCACCACCACTGTCACCGCCCCCCCCCCAAAAAAAACAACAAAACTGTGGGACCCTCTTGAGGAGTGGAGTCTCTGCAATGGATTGTAAACTAGTCAAATCTGTTCCTGTCTTGTTAAATAGAGTCAAAATGTCCTTATTTTTTATTTATTTATTAAAGATTTCTTCCCCGCCGCCGCCTCCCATTTCCCTCCCCCTCCCCCAATCAAGTCCCCCTCCCTCGTCAGCCCAAAGAGCGATCAGGGTTCCCTGCCCTGTGGGAAGTCCAAGGACCACCCACCTCCATCCAGGTCTAGTAAGGTGAGCATCCAAACTGCCTAGGCTCCCACAAAGCCAGTATGTGCAGTAGGATCAAAAACCCATTGCCATTGTTCTTGAGTTCTCAGCAGTCCTCATTGTCCGTTATGTTCACTAGCAGCTGAGGTAACTATTGTTTAGCTACGACATTTTGCACTCTGAGAGCATGGCTATCAGGTATCCATTCTGCCTGGTTTCATTTAACACTCAACAACGCTGTGGTCGGCAGGGGTTTGTGGGACTTACTAAGTGGTTCTCTTTAAACTCTTAAAACATAGTCGTTGGCTCCCACGGAACCCACGGTAATGGTGAGTATTAAAATCCAATGGTCTTCACTACAGGACTGACTAACTCACTGTGTTTCAGCTGAAGCTGACCAGGCTAATTAGCAAGTGTAGAACTAAGATCCAAAGGGCTCTTCACTTCCAAAACCCTTGATCTTTCAAATATAACTGCACCTCCAGCATATACGGGTTCAAACTCTGGCTTGTCGTAAGTATTCACGAGCCTTGCCAATGAGGAGGTGATTATCTCAAAATGGTCCATGGCTTTAACCAGTTAAATGACATTGTTAGAGGTTGGAAATAAAACTTAAGACCATAATACCTTCCATCGCCATCGACAGATGGAGGAATGAGGAATCTGTGATCTATGTGAGCGCCTGTGTTCACACTTCCAATCCCCGTTCTGGGGAAGCAGAGCCAGGCACTACTTTGAGCTCACTGGCCAGATAGCCTAGTTTAATTAGTAAACTCTGGGCCAATAAGAGACTCTAGTGAGACATGGGTGGGCAGAGGGAGGAAGGAAAGAAAGAGAAAAGAAAAGTAGACTACAGAACTACAGGACAAGATCTGAGGAGAAACATCCAGGGTTGTCCTCTAGCCAACACACACACATACACATACACACACACATACACACACACATACACACATACACACACATACACACACACACATACATACACACACACATACACACACATACACACACATACATACACATATACACACATATACACACATACATACACACACATACACACATACACACACA
>NW_004949109.1:7826843-7829676 GCF_000317375.1 Microtus ochrogaster
CACACACATACACACACATACACACACATACACACAGACACACATACACACATACACACACATACACACACATACACATACATACACACACATACACACACTCACACACACATACACACACACACACTGACCAACCTGGAGGCTGTGATTCAACGCCAAGGAAGACAAGCACAGAAAGACTAAACAGAATGGAGTAGAACTTTTGGGAGGCTAAGGACGGGCTGGTATGGGGAAGAGATTTTTGGAGAGCTATGACACATTAGGAAGACTATAGCCAACATCTAGTTCAATGTTTCTGTGCTGTGGGATAACCCCTCTCTATGCTGTAAATATGTTTTTATTGACATTGGTTAATAAAGAAGGTGATTTGGCCTATAGCCAGGCAGAATCGAGCCATGCAGGAAATCCAAACAGAGATATAGGGAGAAAAAGGGTGGAGTCAGAGAGATGCCAGCGGCTGCCAGGGAAGCAAGATGTGAGGTAGCAAACCACAAGCTTCATGGTAAAATAGATACTAATAGAAATGGGTTAATTTAGTTGTAAGAGCTAATTAATAATAAGTCCGAGCTAATAGGCCAAACTGTCTGTAATTAATATTAAGTCTCTGAGTGATTATTTTAAAGGGGCCCTGGGACTAGGTTGGACAGAAAAAGCCTCTATGTTTCTGAAAGATTTTAAATGATTAATCTGTAGGTAATGAGTATATTAACAGCTTTTATCTTTTTTCAATGTGCACATTGTTAAGTTGGAAGCATAGACCTCAGCCCCTCGCATCCATCCCAGCCCCCAGGCCTGAGAGTTGTATTGGTTTGGACTCCAAATCCCAGCATGCCAGGTCCTGACCCTTCACCAGGGGAGGGTCAGGACCACTCCCACAGGGTATTTATGTGAGCTCCCAAAGGAGAAACATGTGGCCTCTTTTCCTTCCTCCTGGTGGTCAGTGGTTGCATTAGTGGCCTCCTGGTATCCCTTCGGGGGGCCACCCGAGAGCACAGGAATCCCATGAACACAGAAACGGCTGGGGCCTCAAGTAACCTGTCCCTATTGTTATGAATTTGCTGTGGCAGGATCCCGGTGGCGGCAGTGAGTCCCGGCAAGTGGTGTGGGCGGGCGGTGGGTGGGCGGCACAGATGTTGCTAGTCTCCGGGACTGCTGGGGTCCCCAAAACGGCCAGTCATCTCCATATAGGGTCACGTGTTGATGTCTCCACGGTTATTCAAGAGAGGACGTCTCTCCCCTCACACAGGTTCTGAGGGGAACAAAAAATAGAAGGGAAGCAAATGTGGTCTGACTTACCGAAAAAGTTACTCACAAACCGGGTAGTCCAGGTAAGTGAACCCGAGACATGGGACTAAGCTCCCACATATGGGACACTGCTGGTGGTATCCTTGGGTCTTAAATGTCCCTCAAACCCCTGTGCAGTGTCCAGAGACAGACCTCTGAATGTTATTGGATTGCCAGGGCTGTGATTGCATCTATGGATTAATCCACTGAAGGGACCATAACTTAATGAGATATTGAGAGGTGGGATAAACTTCAGGAGTTGGGGCAGGATGGAGAGAGTGGGTCACTGGGACTTGTCCTGGAGGGGGGTAGTGTGTATGTCCCTGTTTATTTCTCTCTTGCTGCCACTGCTTCTTTCCTGACAGTCACAAGGGAGCAGCTGGCTCCACCACATGCTCCCCACCCCATGCTGTTCATCCTCACAACCTGGAGCTAAAGCTGTGAACCAAACAACCATTCTCCCTTTAAGTTGACGTACTTCAGGAATTCACGATAGCAGAAGCTGAGGAACAGTGCTGAGCAGAGTTAGAACATCTGTTTCTTGGGCTTCTACCTCCTAAAATAAGGAAGAAGATTTATATCACTTCTCTATTTCCGTCCTACTAAAGTCAGAGAGCGGAAAGGGAGGGAGTGGAAAATAGCCATGAATTGCATTAGCTGAGGTTCTTCTGCGTGGATGGAAGCAGGGCACCAGATCATTTTGCAACAGTAGGAACAAACAACTGGGTGTTGATACATATCAGGATCTTCAGTCCTGTATGGCCCCTCCCACTTGTCATCCTCCACCCTCACTGTATGGCCCCTCCCATTTGCCCTCCATCCTCCTGTATGGCCCCTTTTACTCACTGGTCCTGGTAGGGTCTCAGAGGACACAGCTGATGTTCTTTTCTTTATAGCCCTAGTTCTCAACACCCTTCTTAGCAGTAAGAACTAACAAATACCTCATGAACCAGCATGTATGATCTTCTCAACTACAATTTAGCTCTGTGGTGTTGGAGACATTTCCTTTATTTTTTATTCCCCATATGGCTATTTGTAATGATATTTCATTTGTATTTTAATAAATAGAACTTGCCTGAAGTTCAGAAAGTAAAACAGCCCCACTGGTGTCAGCCTTATAGACCAGATAGTGGTGAAACACAGCTGTAATCCCATTAGCCACACTAGTTTGCCCTAGAAACCGGGTGGTAATGGTGCATGCCTTTAATCCCAGCCCTAGAGAGGAATATAAAATGGGAGGAGACAGCTCTCAGACACAGTCTCCTTCTGAGATTCCTGGAGGCAGGATCACCATTTCACACTGAGGTAGAGCCAGTGGGGCTGACTGTTTTGCTTTTCTGACCTTCAAGTTGAACCCCAATTTCTGTCTCTGGGTTATTATTAATTGTGTTACAATTATTGATTAATCTTACTTAATTACATGAGGCAGTAATCTTCCTCATTTACTTCCTCTTCTTCCTCTTCTACTTCCTCCTCTACTTTCTCTACTTCCTCTTTTACTTCCTCTTCTACTTCCTCCTCTACTTTCTCTACTTCCTCTTTTACTTCC
>NW_004949109.1:7829776-7831372 GCF_000317375.1 Microtus ochrogaster
TTCTACTTCCTCCTCTACTTTCTCTACTTCCTCTTTTACTTCCTCTTCTACTTCCTCCTCTACTTTCTCTACTTCCTCTTTTACTTCCTCTTCTAGTTCTTCCTCTACTTTCTCTCTTCCTCCACTTCCTCTTCCACTTCCTCTACTTCCTCCTTTTCCTCTTCCACTTCCTCCTTTTCCTCTTTTACATCCTCTACTTCCTCCTTTACTTCCTCCATTACATCCTCCACTTCCTCCTCTACTTCCTCTTTTACTTCCTCTTCTACTTCCTCCACTTCCTCTTCTACTTCCTCCTCTTCCTATTTTACTTCCTTTTCTACTTCCTCCACTTCGCCTTCTTCCTCCTTTTCCTCCTCTACTTTCTCTACTTCCTCTTTTACTTCCTCCTCTTCCACTTCCTCTATTTCTTCTAATTCCTCCTCTTCTACTTCCACTTCCTCCTCCTCTACTTCCTCTTTCTCCTATACTTCCTCTTCTACTTCTTCCTCTACTTCTACTTCCTCTTCTAATTCCCCCACTTCCTCTTTTACTTCCTCCACTTCCTCTTTTAATTCCTCTACTTCCTCTTCTAATTCCATTTCCTCCTCCACATCCTCCTCCACTTTACTTCCTCCTCCTCTCCACTTCCTCCTCTTTATTATGTATACAACATTCTGTCTGTGTGTATGCCTGCAGGCCATAAGAGGGCACCAGACCCAATTACAGATGGTTGTGAGCCACCATGTGGGTAGCTGGAAATTGAACTCAGGAACTTTGGAAGAGCAGGCAATGCTCTTAACCACTGAGCCATCTCTCCAGCCCTTCGCTTTGCTTTTCAAGTCAGGGTTTCTCTTGTGTAGCTTTGGAGCCTGTCCTTGAACTTTCTCTTCCTCTGTAGATCAGGCTGGCCTCTTAACTCACAGATATCTGCTGTCCTCTGCTTTCTGAGTGCTGGGATTAAAGGCCTGTGCTACCACCACCCAGTTGAGACTTTTTAAAATTGAGATTCCCTCCTCATTAGTTTGTTAACATAAAACACCAAGCAAGGTTGCCCGAGAACGGTTGCCTTAAGCTGATCTTCTCCAGAATCTTTCTGCCTAGACCTCCCAAGTGCTAGGATTAGCAGCAGGGGGCACCATATCCAGTGAGCTGGGAATAATTCTAAGACTTTCAGAACAGGAACTGAGGTAACTGAACAAATGGGGCTGCTCTTCCTCTGCTTCTGATATTCTTTAAGACAGGGGTTACTGTGGAGCCAACACTAGCCTGGAGCTCACTATATACCCCAGACTGGCCTGGAACTCTTGATCCTTCTGCCTCAGGCTCCTGAGTTCTGGGATAACACCCACTTTGCCCTAGCTTGCTTATATATTTTTTCACTCCTTTTCCGGAATGCCTTCCCCCCATGACCAGTAGATGGACCCCTAATTCATAAAACAAGAAAACAAAACATGCTAGATTTGTCAGGGGACAGAGACCATCTCTGATTTACTGGCCTCATTCAGACACATTGCTCTCCTTTTATCTATCTATCTATCTATCTATCTATCTATCTATCTATCTATCTACCTACCTACCTACCTACCTACCTACCTATCTATCTATCTATCTATCTAT
>NW_004949109.1:7831732-7832672 GCF_000317375.1 Microtus ochrogaster
TGCTGGTCGAGGGTGGACGTGACATTGAATGACTTCCAGGACAGTTGGGGCTATAGAGAGAACACTGTCTCAAGTAAATCAATAAACCAGGCCTACAGATAGAGACCCTGTCTCAAAGAAGCAAATAAATAAAAGGAATCAACCTGCTCAATTTAGACCTTGTCTCAAAAATAAAAAGGGAAGGGGGGAAAAAGTGGGATTTTGAAGATGCTACAGCTCAAGGCTAAGTGCTTCCCTGGAACACGCGAAGTCACGGGTTCAGTCTTCAGAATACACAGAGGGAGAAGGCACCTGTCTTCATCAAAGCTCACATTCCAGTGGGGAAGACAGAAGATGCTCCCAGTGCAGCTTGAGCTATGCTACATACACACACACACACACACACTCACGCACACACACATGCACACATACATAAACATACACACATGCACAGTCACATACACACACATGCACAGTCACATACACACACATACACACTCACATACACACACACACACACACACACACACTCACATGCAGACAAGGAGTACTGGGGGTGAACCTGGAGTCTTGCACACACTAGAAAGATGCTCTACCACTGAGCTAAACTCCTAACCCTTTTGACACTTTTTTTTTTTACATTTTAAACTATTTTGAATGTTTTTTTCACAGAACAAGGTTTGATTTTTATTATCTTAAAAAGTTTAATATTAGTTGGGCAGTGGTGGCACACGCCTTAAATACCAGCACTCAGGAGGCAGAAGTAGGATCTCAGGAAGATCTCTGTGAGATCGAGGCTAGCGTTGTTGTTGTAGGAAATGTCATGAGGACTTTAGGTCTCAGAGCACAAACTCCTCAAAGTCTGCTTGGACACACCCCACATATGGATTGTGGTGCCTTCCCAAGCTTCTTGGAATAAAGATCAACAATTCTGTTACCAGGAGTTCCAGATAGCCATTTT
>NW_004949109.1:7833897-7834777 GCF_000317375.1 Microtus ochrogaster
GGGGAAGGAAGAGCCTCCCTGTCTGGGGCCTCAAGGGGTGCTGGGTCGCATGATGAGTTCCTTCCTGGCCTGTCTGAGCCCAGAAGTATCAGTATCTGGCAGGATGGAGGGAACTACTCAGGGAGGTCTCTCTCCCCAAAGCCGTCTTCCGAACGACTAATTGCTCTTTCTCAAGTCATCTCCACCTTTCCACCACCAAACAGGTTCCTAAGCCCGCTTGGCTGTTTTCGCCTTTGCCACCAGTGAGGTCAAGGTGACCGCCCTCAAGGCTTGCTTGCAGGGTCCAGATGCTTTGCACTACGCGTCCCTGGCTACTATGGCGACGTGGGAGCGGCAAGCAGGACTACTGGAGCTACCAGGGACCGCGCCCCGGGACCAAGCCTGGGACTCGAGTTCTCGAACGCTGCTTTCGCTGCCCCGCACACTGCGCTGGTCCCAGCTCTGCCTCCACAGAGTGGTGACAGGGACGCTCTGAGGTCCGGACACGGGCGTGCAATGCGGGGACGCCTACAGCACCGCGCTGGCCGAGCACCACCCATGGCTCATCCGCCAGGCCGCCAGCCTGGCCATCCTCACCCTCCCGAGTCGCGGCTGCTTGTTCCAGCTGTCATGTCCCGGAACCGGAGACGCAGACACACGGGTGGCCCTGGCCCGGGCCTCCTGAGTACCGGAGGAAACCTACAACTGTAAGACTTTAAGACAATTCTGAAGCCATTTCTGACAATTCTGAATCCTCTCAGCCTCCGTGCCATAGTGCTTCCCCTCCTCCCCTGGGAACCAAGGACCTAACAGCTACACTCGCACGTACTCAGTTCCTGAACAATTACCCATATACGTATGTTTTGGTTCGGTCCCCTGGGAAACGGGGTCAAAATGACCT
>NW_004949109.1:7835642-7837886 GCF_000317375.1 Microtus ochrogaster
GGCTCCACACAGTGTTTATCAAAGGTCTCCTTGGTCCACACTCCCATACTAGTGAACAAGAAAGAGTTAACCCTTTCACATACTAACTCCGGAATTGTACTTCGAGACAGGGTTTCTCTGTAGCTTTGGAGTCTGTCCTGGAACTAGCTCTTGTAGACCAGGCTGGCCTCGAACTCACAAGTTCAGAAGCAACTCGAATCTCACGAGGCATCAACTATCTCATTTGGATAGTTGTGTTATAAATAAACCATTCAGTGTCAATGTCATGATAGTCATGAAGTGTCACCAAAGACGGTCTGAGCTTACATATTGTTCTATGGGCTTTCACCAAATGAAACCTTTAGGCCACAGACTACAATAAAGTGTGGTCACATAATCAGGATTTGAAGAGACTTGAACATTCATTGCCATTATTTTGAGGGGTAATATTCAATGCTATGAATCAAATTCTATGCCTCACGCATACTGTCTAGTCAGGAGCTGTGTATCTGAGTTGCATTCCCAGCCACACTGTCTTTGATCTCAACACAATATCTTTAATTATAGTTTTAAGTAACTTTTAATATTGACTATGTTTCAGGACCAGCTCACGGTATTGCTAAAATCATATTTCATGGCTCTGTTGGCCTGTGGAGCATCAGGGAACACCCCCAAGTCAGATATTCTGGTGGCCTGTGGAAGGTCAGCCTTTCATCTTTGGAATGTTTAGGAAACCAGGGCCCAGGCAGAAGGTAGGATGAGCATTTGTGGTCATGGAATGTTGGCCATCTTTTTACCAGGTGCTCAGTATAATACTCACAGCAACCCCTGATGGGAAGAGGTAGCTGCTGGCAATTAACAGGAGAGAGAGAGCTTAGGCCAGACCACAGTGAGTATAAGAGAGAGAGGTCAGCGTATCTGAAAACCAGGACTTATATGTGCCCAAGAGCCTAACAGTCCCTGGGTGAGTTCCCTTGCACTACTGGGAGGATTCTGCTAAACCTTGGAATTGTGAGGAGTAATATTGAATCTAAGATTGTCTAGGTAAAAGAAGCTTTATTTTGGGGTACACCCAGAACTGGCCGGTATGGCTGTCTCTCCCTAAGTCAGGAGTTTAGAGAGCAGCCCTTATTGGCCTCCTGAAGTTTCTATTTATAGAAGAGATAAAATGTTTACAGGGGCAGGAGAGTTGGCTCTTATGCATTGTTAGAGGAGTACAATGTTCAGGAAGGAACAAGGGTAAAGATACACATCATGTTGATGGGGTTGCAGGTTTAGAGTAAGTTAAAAACATGTTTTCCATTTACATCAGATTTAAGAAACAGGAACTTATTCTTAATTACCAAAAGAAGCATTAACCTGCACAGGACCAACCAGGACTTATTCTTAACTGTCTTAACTTCAAAGAGAAACCTTAACTAGAAAGATACAGTGTTTCTGTTTTTATTTCCCATCCCCCCTCAATTGTATCCTGTAAAATTCTTGATTCTGTAGTAGGCTTTTGGTTATATTGAGATCAAATAACCATGCACTCAACAGCACTAAAACTGGAATTTATGTGAAGAATTAAGGTATTAAGGATGGAAAGGTTACTAGTAATTCGTAGAAACAGAGGAATCCTATGATGTCTAAAATCAGAGTTACCAAGAAAAAGGAAACTAGTCATTTTTCATCTT
Source organism: Microtus ochrogaster (assembly GCF_000317375.1). Classification (NCBI taxonomy): domain Eukaryota; kingdom Metazoa; phylum Chordata; class Mammalia; order Rodentia; family Cricetidae; genus Microtus; species Microtus ochrogaster. Next base: position 7,837,298 of record NW_004949109.1, read on the forward strand.
GGATCCTATTTTTTTGCAACAATTTTGTTTTTTCCCCTTTTTTAAATTGATTTTTATTGAGCTCTACATTTTTCTCTGCTTCTCTCCCTGCCTCTTCCCTCCCCTTCAACCTTCTCCCAAGGTCCCTCCCTATGTTCTCAATTTACTCAGGAGATCTTGTCGTTTTCTACTACCCATGTAGATTATATCTATGTAAGTCTCTCTTTGGGTCCTCATTGTTGTCTAGGTCCTCTGGGATTATGATTTGTGGGCTGTTTTTCTTTGCTTTTTGTTTAAAAACCAGTTATGAACGAGTACATGTGATAATTGTCTTTCTGGGTCTGGTTTACCTCACCCAAAATGATGTTTTATAGCTCCATTCATTTGCCTGAAAAATTCGAGATGTTATTTTTTTCTGTTGTGTAGTACTCTATTGTGTAAATGTACCACATTTTCCTTGTCTATTCTTCAGTTGAGGGGCATTTAGGTTGTTTCCAGATTCTGGCTATGACAAACAATGCTGCTATGAACATAGTTGAGCACATGTCCTTGTGGCATGACTGAGCATCCTTTGGATATATACCCAAAAATGGTATTACTGGGTCTTGAG
>NW_004949109.1:7838681-7848124 GCF_000317375.1 Microtus ochrogaster
CATCGCCCGGCCAAGGCAGACATTTTGTCCCCTGTCAGGGACGTACAATTTTGCCCAAAATCCAGCCTGTTGAGGGCAAAAGGTCAAATACTCTCTTCTGTAACTACTCCCAACTATAAACAGGACCTCATTATCAAGGCCCAGGAATGCTGGAATACCAGCAAAAGGCCTGGAGGGGATTCAGGGAATAGGGTTTCTTCAGAAGCCTCTGCTGAGCTGACCCAGCTAAACAAACATGGAGCAATCTCATCAGCTGGACTGGTGCATATCAGCTTTCAGCAAGTCCATGCTCACAGCACCTTGGAGCAATTTGTAGTCCACAGTCGATTTTTAGATGGTGTCTGTGATGCAAGCTGAAATCTGCTGAGATAGGATGAACAGGAGCTTACTCCTAACTGTCCTAACTGCAAACAGACCCCTTACCAAGGAGGTATATAGTTCCTGTTTTGGCCTCACAGTATGACTCTACTGACCTCCAGTGATAATGGAACATGGCTAACTGTTAAATACCCCCTTGGGCAGGACTGGCGCAGATACTGGACACATGGCTTAGGAAGGAATATGGTCTTACTGACTCAGTTACGGTCTCACTGGAAGTTGGGTTCAGGGTTTGGGCAGTAATGAGGATTTCAGTCTGTGACTGTTTTACCTCCTTTACTCTGAGCTGCTCATATTCTTCAGTAATTCTTTTAAAACAAAGAGGTCATTACACCTCCACATGTGAGTTATTTCCTTGTCGTGTGTCCCCTAGAGTCTCTTCCTGGTAAATGTTCTTGTTTTTATTTTCTGGAGACCATGCTGCTGGGGATCTGGACTATCACACTCAATTGCCTCATGAGGACTTCCTGGTAAGTCTCTTTCCCATAAGAACAAGACATTGCAACTCAGTGACACTTTGTTGGAGGCAGGAGTGGTAAGATGGTCATTGGTCATGGGCTTCTGGGTGGGGACCAGGCATCTGTGGGGCTGGAGATTAGAAGTAGCTAGACCACCTATATGTAGGTCCTCTGTTACTCCAAAGTTATCCTAAAGTTTTTCCTCGCTGCCTGCTCCCACTCTCTTATTCCCTTCATTCTTTAAGTCATTTTCCTTCCTCTCATTATCCATGAAAGGGGAACTTATTCTCTGTTTTGAGTCACATTATCCACAGACATTGGGAACAAACAATACAACATCTGAACTCAAAGATCTCAAGTCACAAACTGCATCTGAGAATAAGCAGTGATGGCCAGGGTTGAAAGGAACTTTTGTCCATCACAGAGACAATCTGAAGTGCTGAGGGGCAGAGTCATGGGAATTCTCCTCTTTAGTTTGTGAGACACAGGGTCTGCTATAACCTCACCTGGCCTTGAAGAGCTCTGTAGCCGAGTCTGTCCTTAAAATCCTGATCCTCTGTCTAGCATGGCGGTGCATGCCTTACTCCAGCAGCTGGGAGAGGCAGGTGGATCTCTGTGAATTTAGGACAGCCTGGGCTATATTGTGTGATCCAGGACAGCCTAACCTACCTAGTGAGATCCTGTCTTGGAAAATTAAGAAAAAATAAAGAAAGAAAAGTAAAGAAAACAAACAAACAAAAAAATGAAACATTCAGACCCTCAGCTTTCTAAGCTCTGGGATAACACCTTCAAGCCACCATCAATGGCTGTGTCTTTCTGTCCAACACAAGGAATTACCATGTATTCTGATTTCTTTTGGAATTTACAAGCCTACTGGATTCACCTCTTTAGTACTGAGATTTCTTGCCTGAACCATGTTAATTGAAAGGACACTGTCAGTGAAGGCAGAAGGTATTGGTGTAATAAAACATAAACGACTTTAATCAGCGTAATGGTGTCAAATGCCATGCCTTGGAATTGCATTTCAAAGAGAAGAGAGAGAGGTAAAGCAGGAATTTTTTAAGTTTATTAAGTTCCAGAATACCCAAAATTTCTGAAATCTCCATCAATTTCTTCCTTGTGCATCTAAGTACAGCCAGTGGCTTCCCACATTCAGACAGAAGAAGAAATCTCGTTAGGAGACCTGGTGTGTGGCTAGTCAGCAGCTCTGTCCTAGGAGGGCTCTGACCTTTGCTGAGTCTCAATAAGCTCAACTAGATAGACTTTGTCTTCATCACCTCCCCACTTCAGGACCTGTGTGCGAGAGGCAGAGAAGGGAATTGAAGCCAGACTCTGATGTCACACCATCTAATCACCCCACCTCCCTGACGCTTTCTGCCTGCACCTCCTTTCCCAGGAAGCATCCCCCTTTCCCAGGAAACATCTTGGCTATATTTCTAATGCCCATCCCCTCCTCCCTGCATCTCATGCCTTGCAACCTTCAGCCAGTCTCCTTCCCCCACTATTTCCCAGACTCCTCTAGTCGATGAAATCTGGATCCTTCTGTAAAAGTTGATGAGATTAAGAAAAAAAAAGATGTAAGATTCATGGAAAAATAAGTTTACAGTTGTGTTTGTATAATACAAGAAGTCTCTAACAAAAAAAGACAACAGTGGGGTGGTAAATAAACCGTGATAGGCCTTTTCACTGATATATAGTGTACCCACCACAGATAATAACATGTATTAAAAGAAAAGGAATTGCAAAATTATGAGCCCAAACAACACCATACAGTGGTTTATAGACGATGTGATGGGCCTGCAGGCAGACGAGACCAAAGTCATGGCCTCTCCAGTCGGGTATATTTTTAGGTCAAACTCATCTATTAGTGGTTTAATCTATATTAAAAGACAACTGAAAATTTTGAATGCTTTTCTGTGTATATGTAACAAAATATATGTGAAAAACTTATCATTTTAGTCTCTTGTTAAGTGCACATCTGAGCGGCATTGCAGCCATGCATACAACTGTTGTTAACCACTGGTCATTTCCAAAGCTATCATCATCACAGACAGGAGCCTTGCTCTTAGTAGACACTGATACCCTGGCCTCTCCTCCTGCTTGCCTGGGCCAAATTCTGTCCTACTTTCTCATTCCATGGATTTGACAGATGGTACCTAGTGTAAGTGGAATCACCACAAAAAAAGTTGTCTCTTTGTGCCTGGCTTATTTCACCTAGAGTAGTGTTTGCAAGGATCCCCAGTGTCATGCTCAGGTTTTAAAGTTTCCCTCTCTGCTGGTTGATATTGTCAGCTTTAGCAAGGACACAAATCTTTGGTCACTTTCATTTATAAGGGATTCTCTAAATTAGGTTATTGAGGTAGAAGACTCCCCTAAGTAGAAATGGTTCATCTCATGGGCTAGGGTCCTGGACTGACTTAAAAGAGACAGTCAATCTGGTATGGGAAGTCCTTATGTATATGTGTTGCTTTTATTGGTTAATAAAGAGGCTGCTTTCAGCCAGCGGCTTAACAGAATGTAGCCAGGGTGGAAGAGATATATAGAGAGAAAGTAGGCAGAGTCAGTGAGGAGCCAAGTAGCTGCCCACAGGAAACAGACACACCAGAATCTTGCTGGTAAGCAACAGCCACGTGGCAATACACAGATTGATGTAAAAGGGTTAATTTAAAATATAAGAGTTAGCCAGAAATACGCTTAAGCTATTGGCCAAACAGTATTGCAATTGATACAGATTTCCATATGGTTATTTCGAGTCTGGGCAGCCAGGAACAAACGAGCAGTCTCTGCCAACATGCATGCATGTTCTTTGTTTCCTGGTTTGGACTCAATGTGACCAGCCACTTCCTGCTTCTTTGTCATACTGTGCCTCAGTTTACCAGAGCAGTAAACTAAAGTAACCCTTTCCTTCAGTCGCTCTCATGGGATATTTTGTTGCAGCAAACAGGACAAGTAACTAATCTCTTCTTCTGCGAGGCAGAATAACAGCTGATTACATGTGAGTCATGTTTTACTTACCCGCTTGTTGAGCAATATTTTAAAGTGTTTAGAAAAACACTCATCCATCCTGTGCTACAAATGTGCCAAGTGACACTTTGTGGTGATATTTGGTTTGTGATTTAACAAATAAAGCTTGAAGCTTGCCTACTAGTTAACCATAGAGACCAGGCAGTGGTGGCACACACCTTTTATCCCAGTACTTGTGAGTCACAAGCCTTTAATCACAACACTAGGGAGGTGGAGACAGGAAGGGATATGACTGGGTGGAGAGAGGAATATAAGGCAGGAGGAGACAGTGTTCAAGGCTGAATTCAATCTGAGGATTCGTAGAGACAGGATCTTGCCACTTCAGTCTGAGGATTTCATAGAGGTAAGAGCTAGTGGCTGGCTGCTCTGCTTCTCTGATCTTTCAGCTTTTACCCCCTAATAGCTGACTCTGGGTTTTTATTATTAACACGAATTAGAATTCACACTATAGCATGTCAAACTTATTGTTATTGCTATGAAGAACATTCAAAAAAGAAAATATATTGATCATGTTTTCTTCCTTTTCTATATTTATTTGCATTTCTTAATGTGGTTGGACAATTAAAACTTATTTTAATGACACATAATTTTAGCCCTCTTTTCTCCATATTCACACCAAATTGTTCAGAAAGGGAAGAAGGGAAGAGGGAGGATGACCTGGGTGGTGCAGGTAATCCAAGCTCTGGGGCAGTGGAGGCAGAAGATCCAATTCAAGATCATCCTCAGCTACATAGGAAGTTCGCGGCTAGCCTGGGAAACATGAAAAACCTTATTTCAAAAACGAAAATGGAAAAGAGTATGCATACGGCCTAAACCACCTTTTGATATTTCTTTTGATTACAGAAAATTGAAAACCATTAAAGAAGCAGAAGGGGAATAATGAATACGTCTCCATCACCTGGCTGGTCCACTATCAGTTTAGTCAATCCAGTTCTTCCCCTACCCCACCAAACCCTGGCTTTGCTCCTAGAGGGCTCTAGTACAAACCCCAGACACCATGCCGCGTAGTCTGTAACTCTTTCATTGTAACACCTAAGGCAATCAAACCATTTTTAATATCATCAAGTATCAGGCACTGCTTCACTTTCCCTAATTGCCTTATGCATTTTTCAGTTTGTTTGAATTAAGATTCAGACCAAATCAATACATTGCAATTGGTTGATGTATTTCTAGTGTTCCCAACTGTGATTTGCCTTCATTTTCTGTTCTGACAGTGTTTGGAAGAAGTGAGTCATTGGTGTGTCTCTCTCTCTAGTCTGGATTTGCTCGTGACCCCCTTTAGGGACTTCTTGTGTTCCTTTGACCCCTGTATTTACTGTAAACTTTAGGTTGCAGCTATCAGATCTATTAGCCGTTGTTTTCAATACCGCCTGGCGTGATAATTTTCTACAGCAGAAGTAGAAAAGGAACAGTTAGTGTCTTGTTGGTTTGTGTCAAGCTGGCTTGAGGCCCTTGCTTCTGCTATGACAAGGTATTCCTGTCCACTTACTAGGGCACTGTTAAATTTTCCTGCTGGAGAATGTTCTTTTGGATTTAGTAAGAGGTTTGTCCGGTTCAAACTTTTGGTCTTTGTCATTTGTGTCTCTGCAGCATCTAACACTAGGATTGCTGTCTTCTGGAAACAGCAACACAGTATCTGATACCATTGCCCTTCTTGTCACTTTCTAGGCCCCTAAGGCTGTCCTTAGGCCCCATATCTTCTGTACTGGCTGGTTGGTGTGTCAGCACAACACAAGCTAAAGTCATCAGAGGAAGGAGCCTCAGCTGAGGAAATGCCTTCTTGAGATCCAGCTGTAAGGCACTGTCTCATTTAGTGATCAATGAGGGAGGGCCCAGTCTGTGGTGGTGGTGCCGTTCCTGGGCTGGTGGTCCTGGGTTCTATAAGAAAGCAGGCTGAGGACTGCATTGTTGTTGTGGTTGCTTCTCCGAAGTCCACAGCTCTGGCCCCCCCATCGTCTCCCACTGCCATGAAGTGGATGTTTAAGGAGGACTACTCACTGGAACATAGATGTGTGGAGTCTGCGAAGATCTGAGCGAAGTACCCCAACCGGATTCCAGTGATCGTGGAAAAGGTCTCAGGCACTCGGATTGTTGCCATTGCCAAAAGGAGGTACTTGGTTCCATCTGACATCACCGTGGCTTAGTTCATGTGGATCATCAGGAAAAGGATCATGGGAATTTTCCTCTTTGGTTTGTGAGACACAGGGTCTGCTGTAACCTCACCTGGCCTTGAAGAGCTCTGTAGCCGAGTCTGTCCTTAAAATCCTGATCCTCTGTCTTCCTGTCTGTGGACAAGTCAGTCCCACAGTCCAGCCTAACTATGTAGGGCAGCTTTGCCAGAAGAAAAAGGATGAAGATGGATTCTTGTATGTGGCCTGCAACGGAGAGAACACTTTTGGCTTCTGAGCACTACTGCTGGGCTAGGTGCACCGTTCCTGCTTGTGTATCTTGCAAATAACTGGCTGTTTTCAGTTACTCCACCAGAGCCTCTTCACATAGACCTACTAATGCCTTTGTGACTGGATTTTTTTCTTTTGTCTCAGCAGTAGAGACCCTAACTAGGACACCTTCTTTCTCCATCCCAACCTCTTCCGGTAGTACTCATTGTCAACTTGACCTGACCTAGGAGACAAGACCCTGGCTGTGTCTTTAAGAAAGTCTCCAGGTGGAGTTAGCAGGGAGGGACAACCCATCCTAGAGGTGCATGTCATTCTTGCACGGGCTGGTGGCCTGGATGAATAAAATGGAGAAACCAAGCTGAGCGCCAGCAGAGGCAGCTGGAAGGCTCCTAGCTTCTTCAGGGTGCTCCTGCTGCAGCTGCCGCGATTAAGTGCATGCTCAAAGGGTGAGCCAAGAGCACTTGAGAATGGCTCAGCGGTGAAGTGCGCTGGCTGCTCTTCCAGAGGTCCTGAGTTCAATTCCCAGGAACCTAAGGGGGCTCACAATATCTATGGTGGGATATGACGCCCTCTCCTGGAATAAAGGAGTATGTCACACTCATCTTGATTAAATAAATAACCATTAAAAATAAATAAATAACCATTAAAAACAAAGGAAGCGAACAAAAGAAAACTGTGAGGCAAAATAAAATAAACCCTGCCTTCCTTAAGAAGTTCTAGAGTCAGAGGCAGGAGGATCTCTGTGAGTTTGAGGGCCAGCCTGGTCTACAAGAGCTAGTGCCAGGACAGGCTCTAAAACTACAGCAAATAACAGAGGAGGAAGAGGAGGAGAAGAAGAGGAAGGTCTTTCTGATGTGTTCTTGGATTTGGTTTTCCAGTATTTTTTTGAGAAAGTCCACCCACAATATGGTTCAACATACGAAAATCTGTCAATGCAATTCACCATATAAACAAACTGAATGAAAAAATTCACATGATCATATTAGATCATTAGATGCTAAAAAACTCTTTGACAAAAGAGTCGTATCCATCACGCATGCTGTATCCGTCACACATGCCGCTTTTGTCACGTGTGTTGCATGAGAAACATGTGTCGCAACGGTCACACGCATCATTTATCTCACGTGTGCTGTACTGGTCATGCGTGTTGCTTCTGTCACGTGTGCCGTGTTTGACACTGTCATCTCTGTCATGCGCGCTGTTTCATCACGCGTGTCATATCTGTCACGCGTGTCATGCCCGTCACTCGTGGTGTCTCTCATGTGTGCCGTCCTTGTCATGCACATTGTATCTGGCATGCGCGCTGTTTTCATCACACGTGTAGTTTTTGTCACACATGTCATATCTGTCACACATGTCGTTTTCGCCACACGTGTCTGGTCCAACTGACTCACGCCGGAGCAAATTTTTTCAAACTGCCTCAGACCGGTTCAGAAGGTTCAAACTGCTTCAAACTGGCACAGACCAGTTCAAGCCGGTCCAGACGGGTCAAGACCAACTAAAACTGGCAAGACCCGTCTAGACCGGTTCAAACTGGTTCAGACCAGTCCAGACCGCTTTAAACCGGTTCAGACTAGTTCAGACTCTCTTAAACTGGTCGAGACCGGTTCAGACCAGTTCCAGCTGGTTCAGGCCGGCTCAAACTGGTGGAGACCAGTTCAGACTGGCTCAAACCAGTTGAGATCGCTTCACACCGGCTCAGGCCGGTAGGGGACAGGCTCAAACCGGTTCAGACTGGTCCAAACTGGTTCAGGCTGGTTCATGCCGGATCAGACTGGCTCAAGCCGGCTGAGACCGGTTCAGACTGGATCGAGCCATTTTGGACCGGCACAAACCGGTCGAGACCGTTTCAGACCAGTTTGAGCCAGTTCAGGCCGGTAAAAAATGGTCAAAACCGGTTCAGGCTGACTTAAGCCGGTCGAGACCGGTTCAAACTGGTTCAGGCCTGTTCAAGCCAGTTCAGAGCGGTTCAAGCCGGTTCAGGCCAGCTGAAGCCAGTTCAGATGGGCTCAAGCCGGTTCAGGCCGGCACATACTGGTTCAAGCCGGCTCAGACCGGTTCAAACTGGCCAAGACCTGTTCAGACTGGTTCGAGCCACAAACTGGTCGAGACCGATTCAGACCGGTTCAGACAGGCTCGAACTGGTCGAGACCCGTTACCACAGGTTCGAGCTGTTTCAGGCCGGTTCAAACTGGCTTAGATCGGCTCAAGCCAGTTGAAACGGTTTGATACTGGTTCGGGCAGGTTCAGACCAGTTCCAGCCGGTTCAAATGGGTTCAGGCCAGTTCTTACTGGTTCAAGCTGTTTCAGCCCGGTTCAAACAGGCTGAGACCATTTCAAACCTGTCTGTTCTAGCTCCAGGCTGCTGTATGCTACCCTATGGGCCCTGCTCATCAAAGCCATGCTCACTGTTCATTGCATCCTTCTTCCACACCTGACACTGCCATGGCATCTCTAGTTCTGCATCCCTCCGCTATATGTCCTACCTCTCCTTTGAATATGTGTTCATTGGAGTAGCAGTGCAATGCCCAGATGTTGGGGTGGACTGACTGGGAGTGTTGGGTCTGGGCAGGGATGGCAACCAAGTTGGCCATCCCAGATCTGATAATCATCTATTCACGAGGGCCTTCAGAGCCCAGGACCTTCATTTTCTAATTTCTGGGCTCCTAAAACACAACTTGCTAAAGAAAAAGGAACAATTAAGGAAGGGTAGCAGCATGTGTGTTGGTTAAACATCTTTAGTCAAGAATTAGGGACAAGAGAAAAGGGGGACACAGGAAACCAGGCACCAGGGCATGGATTGAGGGCTTAGACTGGGTGGTGGCCATTGAAGTGGAGAAGAAAATATATGTGGGCATCACAAGAATAAAATCACCATGAATGAGGAGTATCGAGAGTGTTTTAACACTCCAAGTAAGGCGATGATCCTCCAAGAACACCTACAGGGTACGCAGTAGCAAAGGGTCCGGGGCATGGGATGGGACGAGAAAAAGTTACCACTTAAAAGATTTAAATGTTATTCATTGCCCTAATCTGTTTTCTGTTGCTGAAAACATAATGCCACAGACTGGGTATATTATACAGGAAAGAGGGTTGTTTGGGCCCAAAGTCAAGAGACTAAATCTGGTAATGGTCTCCCTGCTGACAGAGTTCCAAACGAGGGCAGGACATCTTGGTGAGAGAC
>NW_004949109.1:7864984-7871570 GCF_000317375.1 Microtus ochrogaster
ATGGCTGACACACTTCGAGGGGTACTGTCCCGTCTCACAAAGGATGAGGGTGTGCTGTTGCTCCCTAGCACACAGCAGCTCCTCTGCACGTCTAGGTGATCTCTGGAATTCCATCATGATTGGGTAAAGACCTCGCCGTTACAGCTTTCGCATGCCTAACTCTGTGGCGGTTTCATGTCTTCACCTTTGCTTTGAGACAAGGTCTTTGTCCTTATTCTGTGAGGTAAGTTCTGTCAGTGACCACTGCCTGGCCACTCTAACAGCTGAAAGTCAAATTGTTTAGCTAGCAGGCAGCTAGCTGCATGGAGAAGTCTCCCAAAGCATTCAGGCTGGTGCCTTACAGCCCATTGTCTTTTACATACAATCTCCCCATACTGCCTGTTAGGAAGAAGCGGAACTACAGGAGCCAAAAATCAAGTTAGTCCTTTAGGGACTTTCCTGGATCCTGGAACTGTGGACTAGGTCTTCGATGGGTTGGGTCTGCATTCCCATTTTGTCGGGTGTTGGGGACCCTATGTGCTGAGGTTTAAAGTCAGAATGATGCCTCCAGGGTGGCATCTAAGCTGTGCTACAGTCTGGGAGCCTTGATACAGTTCTGATCTGATGGAGGCCTGCTACCCATCCTCCAGAGCAACACTGGATCAAAGGTACAGAGCTCTGTGACCTTGGACTTTTGCAAGACTTTGTGTCCTTACAAGGAAAATGCTGATGACACCTGCTTCCTGTAGCCATCACAAGGACTGTGGAACTGTAGTGGTATCTTTACTTCTTTTGGGGTACTAGATATTAAACCTGTACCACCAAGTTATATACCGAGTCCTATTTTTGTGTGTTTTAAAAAGACAACTACCTAGACACAGCCTTGAAAAGTCCTTATCAGTCTCTTGTCTTTAGACCTGGAGGAGCTAGCAGTTCCAGAAGTCCTTATTTATTTTGGGAAAAAAAAAACCAGACTAGAAAACTTTAATTCTTTCAAACGGAAAATCTCCAGTCTAAGTACAAATAAAATTTCATATGCCACTGCCTTCATTCGCCCAGTATAGGATAAGTTCTGTTTAGTTTATTTAACATAAAGTATTTGCACAACCTTTGCACGGACCAGACCTGGGTCTCAGGCTTTGTGGGTGGTAAAGAACTCCCCTTCATAAGATCCCATATTAGGAAGCAGTACCATCATATGAGGCTTGGTCATACGTGAGCAGGATCCCCCCGAGGGGCCCTATCATCAGAACCCATGTGTTTGTCACTGCGCTGTCCCCAGCAGCTGGGTGTAGTGGCTATCCTATTTCCCACCGAGTCGTCTGCCTAAGAAAGTGCCTGGTCTGTGGCAGGCACTCAAACATGGGTTGAGCCTGGCTGCCTGTCACTGTCTGAAAGCCTCACAACAAACTGTAACACACAGGCTTTGCTATCAGACGGAGTGTAACATTCATCACCCAAACAAGGGCACTATTAACACTTAGAGCGGGAAAACACGTTTAATCTAGAATGTCTCAGCAAAGCAGAGTGTATGGTGACCCGTGTTATGACTGGACATGGGATCAAGGCACAGGAGGTTCTGCAACCTGGCTGAGATCACATTCTGGTAAGTGATGCCAGCAGAACTGGAAACCAGGAGGTCTGGGCGAGGCTTCAGTGGTGGCATGCTGCCAAGGGGGATGAAACCTGCAGGGCTGCATAGCCACCCACCCTCCTACTCCATACCACACCTGCGATGCCCACCTCCCCTTCTAAGATGTGTGTGCCAAAGAGATCATCAGGGTACCCCATTTGTCCCCCACTTCACCTTTGAAGAAAGGTCTCTGCAGGGAGTGGACAAACACACAGGGATATGCCTGCCATATTCGGAAACAATCCCAGCAAAGTTTATTAAATGTTAACTCACAAATATCTCGGGTCTACACACGCACACAGAGTTTGCTTTTCAAGACAGGGTCTCACTATGTAGACCAGGCTGGCCTCAGATTCACAGCTCATAGAGATCCATTGTCTCTGCTTCCCAAATGCTGGGATCAAAGGTGTGCACCACCATGCTGGTATATCTGTAACTGACTTCTAGTTAAATTATTTTATAGTCTGGAAACATTTTTTTCCATATATTTTCTCGAGACAGGGCTTTTCTGTAGCTTTGGAGCCTTTCCTGGAACCAGCTCCTGTAGACCAGGCTGACCTCGAACTCACAGAAATCTGCCTACCTCTGCCTCCCAAGTGCTGGGATTAAAGGCATGCGCCACCACCGCCGGCTCTTTGCCATATTTCTATTCTTCTTTTATATTTTATTGAATTTATTTGGCTGCTCATAGATGTGTGGGTGCTGCATGTATGAAGGCCAGAAGACAGCTTCCAGGATTCTGTTCTCTGTTCCCATCATCTGGGGTCCTGGAATTGAATTTAGGTTAGCAGGCTTGCCAGCAAGCACCTTTATAGGATGAGTCATCTTGAACCCCCAAGCCCTTAGATTGCTATTCTTTTCCACAAAAAAAAAACCCCAATAAGGTTGTTTTCTGGCATCCTCTTGGCACTAGGTTGCCATCATTCACTTCAATACTGTGTAGTCTGTTGCACTTGGCGGAGACTTATACAAACAGTGGTTAGATACCATGGGCTAGAATTGTACAGGTGTTCTGGTTTGTTTGGGTTTGGTTTGGGTTTTGCCTATTCTGACAGTTTATCCTAACAGTTCTGAGAACAGTGTTGTAGTCAGTTATCGTTTAAATTTGTCTCTCTTTAATGTAGCCCTGCCTGGTTTGACTTCAGGCACTGGGTGCGTTCACAATTATGATTGCTACTTTGTCTTGCAGAGTTAACTCTTTATTGTTATGCAGTGGTACCCTTCTCTCTGCTAACAGCCCTGGCTCCAAAACATGCTTTGCTATTAGTATGATTTTACTATGGTCTTAGACTTCTTTTCCTGTATTTATTTTATGCGTATGGGTGTTTTTATGTATGTCTGTGTTCCCATATGAGTTCCTGGTGCCTGTAGAGACCAGAAGAGGGCATCAGAACCCCTGGAACAGACAGCTGTGAGCCACCGTGTGCATGTGTGTGTGTGTGTGTGTGTGTGTGTGTGTGTGTGTGTGTGTACTGGGAACTTAACTCAGGACCTTTGGAAGAGTAGCCAGTGCTCCTAACTGCTGAACCAACTCTCCAGCCCAGCACACTTTCTTTTGGTTAATGTTTGTGTGGCATTTTATTATCCACCCTCTATTTTGTGTCTGCATTCAGACAGTTGTAAACTGCCATGTGGGTGCTGGGAATTGAACCTGGGTCCTCCGGAAGAGCAGTTACTTCTCTTAACTGCTGAACCAACTCTCCACCCCACAGAGTCTTGTTTCTATTTAGTCTGACAATGTTTGCCATTTACTTAGCATGCTTAGATAACATATTTAAGTATTGGTGGGGCTGGATTCTGATCTACATAGCTTTATCATTTTGCTGTTTGCTTTTGATCTCTACGGGTTTTTCTCGTTGTTGTTCATTTGTTTTTGATTTTTGTTTGTTTTGGTTTCTCGAAACAGGTTTTCTCTGTAAGTTCTGACTCTCCTGGAAGTCATTTTGAAGACCAGACTGGCCTCAGACTCACAGAGATCCGCTTGCCTCTGCCTCCCAAGTGCTGGCATTAAAGGTGTATGCCACCACTATCTGGCTTGATTTTGTTTTGTTTTGTTTTGCTATTTCCCCTTGTTAGGCCTTCTTTTAGAATTTGTGTTTGTTTGTTTGATTTTTGTTTTTCGAGACAGGGTTTCTCTGTAGCTTTGGAGCCTGTCCGGGAACCAGCTCTGGTACACTAGGCTAGCCTCGAACAAACAGAGATCTGCCTTTCTCTGCCTCCTGAGTGCTGGGATTAAAGGCGTGTGCCATACTGTCTGGCTTAGGATTTTGTAAAATTCCATTTTGACTTGTGTTTTGGACTTGGGGCTGTATCTCTTTATATGTGGGGTTTTTTTGTTGTTGTTGTTGTTGGTTTGGTTTTTTTAGTTATCACTCTGAGAATTATGTACATTTTCCAACTTCTGTAATTTAGATTTAACTCTGTAACAGTCCATGTAAAATGTAGAAGCCTGTGTGCTCCTCAACCTTCTGCAACTTCCCATAGCTTCCATGTATGTTCCATGTATGTACACATTTTACTTTCTACGTAATAGATGCTTAAAAAGGGAAGGTTCTGCATCTCTGCACATTGATATCAACAGGCATTATCATTCCTACTGCCTTTCTCCACTCCCAGAGAACAAACTCTCCTGGGGTTGGTTAGTTAGTTAGTTAGTTAGCTAATTAGACCAGCTAATTAGAACAGTTTGGCTGCAGACAAATTCCTGGTTTCCTTCTTCCGAGACTGGATTTCACCTTCATTCTTGGAAGTTCTTTTTCAGTCTACATCAATATAAAATCCTGGGTAGAATCCTTTCTTTAACCCTCTCAAAGTATGCTCTTGTTCTGGTGTCTTTTAGACTCTGTGGTGAAAATCCATGATGCTCTCTCTACATTGAATGCATTATTTTTTTACTAGTTAACTTTAAGACTTTTGTGTGTGTGTGTGGTTTCAGATATTTAGTTATAAAGTGTCTAGGAACTTTAAAAAATCCTTATTTTGCTTGGGAATGGCTGAGTATCTTAAATCTATACACACAGTTTTTTCAGTAAATTTGTCAAGTTTTCGTCCTTTATTTCTTCAAGTACCTTTTCTTCTCAATTTTTTTCTTAGTCTTGGGTTCTAATTGTATGCCTATTTGACCTTGACCTTTTGGTAATCTTATTATTAGTCAGGGTTCACCAGAGAAACGGAACAATAGGATCTGTCTAATCTAGTCTATCTATAATCAATCAATCACTCTGTCTGTCTGTCTGTCTATCTATCTATCGTTTGTCTATCTGAGAGAAAAGCTTAAGGGAGGAAGGTCCACCTGGCTCACAGTTTGGAGGTCTCGGCTCCTGGTAGCCGTCTCCATGATGTCTCAGCCTGTGGTGAAGTAGCATGCCATCACGGAACGCCATGGAATGGATAGTTCTTCAACTCTTAGAGAGGAAGCAGAGCTGTAACAGGAAGGGGTCAGAGTGACAGACCGCTTTCACATCACCAGATACCTTCTTCCTCTACCGAGGCCTCACCTCCACCGCTTTCCAATCATCCATGTAAACTCTGAATCCACCAGTGAATTGAACCATTGATTAGGTCCAAGCCCTGGTGAACTTTGGGAAAATCCGCAGACATGCCCCGAAGGATGCTTTGCTGGTTTCCTGGGTGATATCACCTAGTAACTGACAATGGTGATTAACCCTCACTCCAGAGCAGACACTGAAAGGACTTACTTTGTATCCATGACCCAAAAACCACGAGCCACGCCTAGAAGCCATGCCAGGAAGCAGAACATGAATGTCAGCTTAATAGGGCACTCCTGGGCAGCTTTGCTCTTCTGCAGTGCTGTGGATCAAACCCAAGGGCGTGGCACATAATAGACAAACACTCTACCACCTGGCTACACTTCCCACCCACCAAACAGGAAGCAAATTTGCCCATCTATACTTTTGTTCTCTGTGGTGTCTCGGTGGGTTGAATGGGATGCCCCCAATTGGCCAGGGCGATTTTTGCATTCTTCCGACTTGAATGCTTTTCTCTTCCAGAAACACACCTCCACAGGCCCACTCAGAATACTCCAGCAGGCCTGCTGGGGATGCATTTTTCTTAGGAGCATGACTGGTGCCTGTGAGTTTGTTGCCAAAGCACAGAAGAGTGCTGTGATATTCGCAAAGTATCTGTTAGAAAATACTAAGAAGCCGCTTAGTTTTCAGTATTTCTATCAAAGGAAAAAAAGCCTACTGTCTTTGTGTCAGACGATAGGACTGGCTGGCTATTTTTGTTTGCATTTTCTGCCTCAACAGAACAGTAAAAAGAGTCAAAATATTTCCTACCCATCCGGAGCCGTCTCTTGCTCACATTGGAGAAGTTGGGTGCCCGGGTTAAAGACATCCACACCCTTACCACCTGGCCCGTAGGCTTGGCTTCTGGGGCTCTGGTCTCTTTTGTCTCACTTCATAAATAATAATGACAGGGATGCAGCAGAGGTAATGGGGTTGGGTGGGCAGTGGGTTTGATCCATGCTCTGTCCTGGGAAGAGGCAGCCTCTCCAGCCCTGGGGGGTCACAGAATGGAGTCTAGGGCAACATGGCGGCTTCTGTTTCCTACTTAGTTAATTCTATGTATTTTCTACAGATGAACTCACTATTAAGAAAAGATTATGATTGAAAATAATGACAAAATGTGCATATAACTGGTTTTCTTTTATCAGTAATTTTTGGATGGAGAGAACCCTTTGCTGCTAGCATTTTAAGGACATTTTGTAGGAAGATCTTTCATGATATCAAGCCATACATTTTGCTTCCTGTGACAGGCCCCTAGGCCTCAGCGCAGATGACTCTATGGTAGAAGTGCCACTCCAGCTGTGAAAGTCAGCATGTAAACAGCACCACCTGACAAAATGAGAACTGTCCAAGTCCATAGTGCTGGGAAAGTCTCTAAACACACTAACCTTGCTTTTTGGCTTCTGTGGTTCTGCTCCTGACCACACTGGGATTCCAAATACACAGT
>NW_004949109.1:7872544-7914766 GCF_000317375.1 Microtus ochrogaster
CAAGATGTCCTGCCCTCGTTTGGAACTCTGTCAGCAGGGAGACCATTACCAGATTTAGTCTCTTGACTTTGGGCCCAAACAACCCTCTTTCCTTTATAATATACCCAGTCTGTGGCATTATGTTTTCAGCAACAGAAAACAGATTAGGGCAATGAATAACATCTAAATCTTTTAAGTGATAACTTTTTCTCGTCCCATCCCATGCCCTGGACCCTTTGCTACTGCGTACCCTGTAGGTGTTCTTGGAGGATCATCGCCTTACTCGGAGTGTTAAAACACTCTCGATACTCCTCATTCATGGTGATTTTATTCTTGTGATGCCCACATATTTTTTCTTCTCCATTTCCTTGGCCACTACCCAGTCCAGGCCCTCAACCCATTCCCTGGTGCCTGGTTTCCTGTGTGCTCCTTGTCTCTTGTCCCTAATTCTTGACTAAAGATGTTTAACCAACACACATGCTGTTACCCTTCCTTAATTGTTCCTTTTTCTTTAGCAAGTTATGTTTTAGGAACCCAGAAGTTAGAAAATGAAAGTCCTGGGCCCTGAAGGACCTCGTGGACAGATGACAATCAGATCTGAGATGACCAACTTGGCTGCCATCCCTGCCCAGATCCAACACTCCCAGTCAGTCCACCCCAAAATCTGGGCATTGCAATGCCACTTCAATGAACATGTATTCAAAGGAGAGGTAGGACATATAGCGGAGGGATGCAGAACTAGAGATGCCATGGCAGTGGCAGGTGTGGAAGAAGGATGCAATGAACAGGGAGCATGGTTCTGATGAGCAATACCTTTAGGGGTAGCATACAGCAGCCTGGAGCTAGCACAGGCTTTGCCCCAGAACATGCTATCCAGCCACTCAGATGCCCTGACTCAGAACAGTAGAAGGATGTCCAAGACGGAGAATGGTCCATTTCTGGACTGAGCCTCCTTGAAAACCCTCCCCAGTCTGTAGTGCCCCGGAGGCCAGGTTTGTATTCAAGATCCACACAGAAGCCCATGGTCCCTGCTGTCATCCTAAGAAGTGTTGATGCCCAGAATCCGTGTGGATGGTCATAGTCTGTGCATCAAAGGCCATGGTGAGGTCCATGGCCAACATTGCAGTTAGAGGTCAAGTTGAAATCCGTGGTCCTGCTATGGTCAGAGGCCATGTTAATGTACATGGCCAGTGTTGTCACCAAGGTCAGAGGTAAGTCCCTCGTCTGTGTTCCTGCCAAGGGCCACGATGGTGTCCATGGTTCATGCTGCAACTGGAGTCCATGTGAATGTCCACACTTTGTGTTCCAACTGGAGGCCATGGTCATGATGTCTGTGGTCATGTTATCACCCGAGGCCACGTTGATGTTCATAGTCCGTCATGCACCCATGTTCGAGAATATGGTCTGTGTTGCTTCCAGAGGCCATGTTGCTATCCATGGTTCAGGCAACCACTGAAGGCAGAGTGGATGTCCATGGTGTGAGCTGACAGCTGAAGCTGTGTTGAAGATGTCCATGGGTTGTGCTGCTGTCAGGGACCATGTTGACGTGTGTGGCCTGGGCTGCCGCCTTAGACCATGTTGATGTCCACAGGTGTGCGGTAGCCAGAACTCCCGTGGAAGTCCATGGTCCACGCCACTGCTCACTATAAAGAGCAAGGAAGCTTCTTTGGCAGTGGTCGATGCCTACAGACTCACAGTTGAGAAAGACAGACATGGACGGCTTCTGTGACTTTTCTCCTCCCACCCCCACTGCGAGAAGAAAAAGCCTAGACAGGAAGCCATTGAAAAGACTCTTTAAAATTATGCTAAAGATGCTGAGGTGTAGTTAGTTCTTCACAGTTGATGATGTCTGGCAGGGGTGGGGTGGGGAAGGATTCAGTTTTCTTTAAGGGTCTGGGGACTAGGAGTTGGACCATGTTCTGATGAGTATACGAGCAACACAAATTGGACTTGTTTTTTTTTTCTTCTTTTGTTTTGGGGGAGCTCACAAAAGTGGAGAGTGAGCATGGGAAGATGGAGAAGGGAATGTGATTAGGGTGCATCATGTGAAATTTCCAAATCATCCATAAAAATATTATATTGAAAAAGAAAAAGAAAATGAAGGCTCAGGCTCACCCAGCTCATTACCCGTTCCCAGTGTCAGAGCCAGAAGCGCTCAGTATCTGCTTCGTAGACGCTCAGCTCCACATCAGAGTAACTTTTCTCCTCCTTTATTCCCCAGGGTTTATTTTCTTGCCTGAAGTTCACAGTCAAGCAGAAATAAAAGCAACAGCCCACCTCAGTTCTGTACAAGGATTTTCTTCTTGGTAGAAAACATCAGGGCCAGACTTTCACTTCCAAACAAGACAAGGGAAGCGTTGGGAGAGGAGTCAGCCTGGAAGGCCGGCCAGGGATGAGCATGAGGCATGAAGGTGGGAGGAGAGCGGGGTGCTGTCCCAGAGCGTGAAGGAGGGAGGGGACATTAGTTTCGGGGCATGGTTGCAGTGGGGTCAGTCTGTGATGGTGGAAGACGACAACAGAGCAGGGGAGTTCATGTCTGGGCAGGCCAGGGAACAGTGCCCGGGATGCTACCCTGAGCTGACAGGCTTCTCTTCCTCCTTCAAGCCTGAAATGGGGTGGAGTGCAGCCAAGGCCCGGCCCACTTCTCCAGGGTCAGTCTCTCCCTCAGTTGTCTGCTGAGGTGTGCCTCAGTCTTCCAGTCAGGTTAACAACGAAAATCAAATCTCACAGTCACTCTGCTTTTCTTCTTGTTTATTTTTGGTAACAGGCAGCATGAGAATTACCAGAAATCACATTGCCAACTTGCTTTTTAAAAATGTGTTCGGATGAAGCATTTGCAGTTTCCAACCCCGACTTTAGGAAGCGGGTCAGCATATGCTCTGTAACCCATTGGAGCACCTTCCAAACCTGCCTTGCTCTGAGCTGAGAAAACAGCTCAGCTGGTGGGAGCCTGGAAGGCAAACTCAGGTAGGCCGGATTCTCACTGGGATGGGGATAAATCCCTGCCCATTCCTGGGCCAAGCAAACTCTTCATGTCTTCTAAAGGGTTAAGATGGTAAGTTTTGTATTTTGTCACAATTTTGAGAACAGTAATACCAGAGGAGAAGTTTTACTTCCAGATTTCCCACGCAGAGGTGCATAAAATCTTCTAGAATATCAGCATAACAAAGAGCCTTGGGGTCACCTAGACACACGTGTTATTGAACACTCACTTCCTAGCCCTTCCTCAGCTTTCAGAAGATTTAAGCCAGCTTAAAAGCTGTATAAAAACAAAGACAGTATAAAACAAGAGTAGTCAGTAAGAGCCTTTAAAAAGACGATGGAAGCAGGGCTGTGGATTCCCAGCGCTTCTACTTGAGTTAGGAGACAGGGAAGGGGCCTGAAACGTGTGGGTCAGTTCATGTAAAACAGGATAAATAGACAGACAGCAGAAGAAAGCCCTCACCCCAGGACGAGGTGGGAGAAAGGACCAATTCCTCAAGGTTTTCCTCTGAGGGCAGAGCAGGCCTACCTTCTCCTCCTCCTCCTTCCTCCCTCACCTCTCTTTCTCTCCCAGACTTTTTTTTTTAAAACCAAGAGAAATGATAAATGATAATTTTCAAAAAGATAATGTTTTTGAAGTAATTATTTTATAGCTTTAAAATATTTTTAAAAGATGATTTTCAAAATAGGGCATAATCACTTATGTCTAAATGCAGATGTGAAAATGAAAATCTATTCAGGGTGTTATTAATAAGGAAGCTGGCAAGGGTCCTACAATCAGTGGAGTGGAGAGGCTGAGGCTATTGATAGTTGAGGAACACTGATGACGTGAACACGGGTGGAAGCCAGCCCCGCTAAAGAAGGAAGTCAGGGAACCCTGGAGACAACACAGACCCTGTGCGGCCATGGGCAACAACTTGTTTTCTGCAGTAATTTAGTTCTTTCAGTCATAAAATGGCTTCCATAGAACTTGAATAGGGGGAGTCTAGGCAATATGTTTCCAATAAAGCACAAACTTTTCTCTATATCTGAAGCTGGCTGAGATGAAGCTAACAACAACAACAAAATGATACCAGCTTGGGATAGGATGAACAATGTTCTCTCCCCAAGATCTGGAAGGTCCATGCCCGACGCTCGGATTCAGGTGTTATTTGACTCAGAATCCACCCAGGAGGCCGGTTTGAAGTCCGGCTCCTGAATATTATTTACCTCTTACTCCCAGAGCCTCCCGTATGTACGGTGACCTTTTCTGGTATTTTTGTTATTACTTCTGTGTAGAAACATTTTTTTTTCAGCCACTCAAATTTTATTATTTTGCATATTTTCATCTATTTACACAATTTGTTCTTTTCAGTTTTTTTTTTTTTTTAAAATAAAGATGGTGAACCAAATGTGTCTTTGACACCCAGTGAAACTGCGTGAGTTACTGCACCGGGGAATCTCTAGAGACCATGAGACCTTCTGTGGCACCAACCTATTGGAAGAAAAGACATGAAATTTAAAGCTGCCTTTAAAATTGACTGCAGCTCTCTTTATGGGTCTCAAGAGAGGTTGTAAATTAGAAGACCAAGTGGCTTTTGCTTGTTTGAAACCAGGTGAGACCATGGATCGCTGCCCATTCTGAACCCTGTCTGACGTTACATAGCAAAAGAATTGTGACAGCCCAAGTCCAGAAACTCAAGGGGGAATTTTTAATTACTTTTCAAATTACCGGAAGAGCAATTAAACTCTACAGGTGAATAAAGCAGTTTTTGTTTATGGTCAAAGAAATTTGTGACTCTGGGGGCTACTCTCCCCTTTGAAAAATGTCATTCTTGCCTGTAGGAAGAGACTCCACCCGCCCAACCCTCCTCCCCCAGCCCCCAACTCCCAGAACCTTTAAAGATGTATATTCAAAAGGGGGCCAGCCTTGGATTCTCTCAGGTAAACGGACTGTCAGAAGAAAACTTATCAGCTAGTGCCATTCACACCACTGTCAATAGGTGGCGCCATTGAATCCTAGAAATCCATTCTGCTAGTACCTTTCCATTCTTGTCCTGCTGCAGATCTGTTTTTGATTTTTTTTTTTTTTTTTAGGGATTGATTGAAGAACAAAAATTAATCCTAAAATTCTATTACCAAATGTTATGCTATAATAGGCCATAGTTCACAGGAGAAGCTTAAGCATCGACTTGTTGCCACCTGGCTCTCCTCAGTCTGGACGGTGCCAACAGGGTTGACACACCAGGTGCTCTTAGGACTTGTACCTAAATCCCAAGAGCTCTGGCACACTGAGATGCTTGTTGTGGAGCGTGTATCCTCTTGCACCATCGCTTCTTTCTGTTTTAGAGAATATGTTCAGCAGCAGCCACGCCGCCCTATTAGCCCCTTCGCAGAAGCCCCCTCAGCCTGTCTCACGTCTAGATTCCGTCTGCTGTCTCCACCCTACTTATTGCAAACACTGAGTTGACTGCATACATCCTCTCTGCTTCCTTGCCTCCATTTTCTTCCCAATCAGTCTTTTTGACCAGGAATTCCCTGCAAATATTGAATGCCAGACCCTGGGCTCAGCCGACGCTGCCCTTATCCTCCTGGTTTGTAACTAACGCCTTCTTTCAGGGCGAAGCACTCTCATCTTCCAGCTGCACTATTCTGATTTTACCTCTGGCCTCCCTGGCCTTTTAGTTTTGGGTGAATCCCCTCACATCTGTGAACTGCTGGCAGTCAGCATCCTCTCTAGGCGTGTCCACCCCGGCTGTGGTTAGCTTTGTCAAACTGATACACTCTAGAGTCACCTAAGACAGTCTCCATGAGGGAATTGTCCACATTAGCCTGTGGGGATGTCTGTGGGGGAGGAGGTTTTCTTGACTGAAGACACAGCCCACTGTGGACGGCAACATTCCCTAGGGAGGCGAGCAAATCATCACGTCTGCGTTCATTTCCCTCTGCTTTTGATGTGGGTGTGGTGTGACCCATGGTCTCAACTTCCTGCCACTGTGGCATCACTGCAGGGAGGCCCTGTAACCTGGAACTCTGGAACTGTGAGCTGAAGTAACCCCTTCTCCCCTAAGTCATGTTTCGTCAGGATATTTTATCACAGCAACAGAAATGAAACTAGAACAATTCTCAAAGCAACTTTATTCAGCCCTTCGACCTTCCACACTATCTACATACACTGACTCCCAATTTGATTTCCGACCGCCCCCTCACACCTTTTCCCTTCAGTCCAGCCTCCATACAGCTGCCACTGACATCTCTGCTTGCTCATCAAAGAGGTGTCTCAACCGTCACACGTCAGCACCCTGGTTCTTAGTATTCTCGTCACGCCTCCCTCAACTGTGACCCATGTCGGACTGGCAGTTTTAATTCACCCAGTTGCTCAGACCAGAACCCGAGGAACCATCACAGAGTTGTTTCTCTCAGAATCACCCAGAAATCGAGTCTATTGGCTCCAGCTCAGCCTCCTGAGTGCTGGGATCACATCCAAATGTGTCATTAACAGAATATCTCTCCAGCTCCATGATCACACCTTATATTAATATCATTTTCTTGGCTATAATGAAACATCATAATCAGGCTAGTTATAAAGAAAATGATCTCTTTATCCAAAATGCAAACAGCACAGCATGGTGGTACACTTTCTGGACTGGGTCCCCTCCGTGCGTAATGCCACGATCTGAGGCAATTGCGGGAATGTGGGAGGGAAGAAGCGCTCACCCTTTGGAACAAGAAGCTAGAGAGACTGGGAGGGTCCAGCGGGCTATTGTAAAAGCCTCTTTAAAGAACTGCCCAGAGTCCCAGGAGAAATATCCAATTCCTTCTAAGTTGTTGCCCCCTGTTGAGACAAGGGCCTCCCACTAGACCCTACCTCCCCAAACCTCCACCTCAGGGACTGAGTCCTGATGCATGAACTGTGGGGAACAAGCCACATCTAAACCACAGCGTACGTCCACAGCTCACATCAGCAAGATCTTAACCACTGAGGCTGGCCCACTGCTTTGACTCTGGACCACCCTGCAACCTATTCTTCACATGCTAGACAAGGTAGACTTTTACCCAAGTAACTCAGCTCAAGTCCCCCTGCTCGAATCACTCTGTTGACTACACTTCTGCATCCTACAGATGCTATCCAAATGACTCTCTAAAGCCTGCCCAGCCTTACAAACCTACTTCTCCATGACTTCGCCTACTTTAATCTCCTCAGCACTTTAACCCATCCATGCTCCTCCACTTCTTTCAATGCCCCCGCCCCCACCCTGGGATTCTCCCCACTTCTGGGCCTGGCATACAGATGGCTTCACTCTGCTTTGTTTCCTTTATTGTCGTCACCACCTCCTGACATTAGGTCATCAACGTAGTTATGATTTGGTTTGTGTTCTGCTGCAAACACAAGTCCCACTGGGGCAGTGAGTTTCTGTGGGTACAGTCCCCTAGTGCTCCGATGGCAGCTGGGATCTGATGGCCCCACACTGCCTGTGTACTGAATGAGAGAAAGAAAGGGGAAGGAGGGTCTCTTTTGAAGACAGGGACAGATCACTGGAGCAGAATTTAAGACTTTGTCACAACATTTTGACCTGTGTTGGTGTTTCAGAGTGTTAAATTGTGTAATATGTGCTAGTGACCAAACTTGTTCTTGGGTCTCTATAGCCAGTCACTTCCATGTGTTTCCTCTCGAGATTTGCCTCTTAAATGTTTACCAGGTTGCCCACATGCTGAAGCCCTGGTCCCCAGTCTGTAGCACACCTGGGAATGGTGGGACCTTCAGAAGGCGGGGCCCAAGGGGAGGATGGCAGGTCACGGAGAGCTTGCCCTTAGAGGGAACATTAGAACCATGGCCCCTTCCCCTTTCTCTCTCTTTGTTTCTTGGGCACCATGAGATGAAGAGCTTTGCTTTGTCACAGATTCCCACACCCTGTGCCAGGCTGTGCTGCCACAGGTCCCAAAGTTGCAGGGTCAAGTCACCATGGATTGGTGACCGCGAAGCCATGAGCTCAAGCCTCTCCTCCTCAATTCATTTTCCAGCACATTTTGTCACAGCCTTATACACGGCTTGTTCCTTTGGAAGAGGAGTGGCCTGGAGTGAGGGTGGTCTCCAGCCTTTTACATTGTGCGCTAATAATCACATCTGTTAAATGAATATGTATAGTCATGTTTTTCTTTGGGCTACCAGTTCACAAGTAATAACATAGAGACTTATTAATTATGAAAGCTTGGCCTTAGCTTAACCTTGTCCCACTAGCTCTTATAACTTAAATTAACCTGTGTTTTTTTTTAAATCTATGTTTTGCCTTGTGGCCTTTTACCTTTATTTCACTCTGTATGATTCTGTATGTCTGACTCCCGCTGTGTCTTGTTGGCATCTCCTCCACTCCTCCATTATCTCTTCCTCCTTCATCTCTTTGACTGGAAGTCCCACCTAGACCTCCTGTCTAGCTGTTGGCTGTTCAGTTCTTTATTAAACCCATCACAGCAACATCTTCACACAGCATACAAATATTATACAATAGTTCTCCCCTTTTTTAAGTAAATTGGTGCTGCAGGGAGCAGATGTGTCTCATTGCCAAGAAAAGTCTTATGCTAAGATTTAACACATATTAAATCCCATATTCTGTAGGTCTTTGATGTTTTTCAAGACCATCTATTTATTTAAAATATATTTCTGTTTGACCTTGAAAACATACCTAAGATGACTGTAAGTTTGATTGTTATAGATAACTAACTACTAACCAATGTTACTTATCATCCTAAGTAGTTTTCAAGGACTAAAACTTTACATTACATTTTTAAATGAGCTACATAGGTACAGTACCTTAAATAAGATTAGAAACCTTGTCATCTCCCTCTTCTTTTGAGGTCACACTTACTGCAGTTGGTCTTCCTGGAGCAATGGTTAGGATATAATCCTTAAAGAAGACTTGCTCCATTTTAGCGAAAAAGCTGAGAAAGACCTTGTCCTAAAGTTAACTTTTGACCATGATGTCTGGGGTGTAAGGAGACTGAAGATGCTCCTGGAACCCACAGTTCCACTGAGCCATGTGTGTGCACCCACTGTCCTCACTTCTGCTGAGCCCTGTGTGCACCCACCGCCCTCACTTCCGCTGAGTCTTGTGTGACCCGCTGCTGCTGCCCTCACTTCCACTGAGCTATGTGTGTACCCACCGCCCTCACTTCTGCTGAGCCCTGTGTGCACCCACTACCTTCAACATAATCTTTGACAGAGGAGGAAACAGATCAGGCAGATTTCACCACTGGAAGAATCTCTGCCTAGTTTGCCCAGTTGCTACACAGAGCCTGTTGGCACCTTGTCATTATTTTCTCCACAACTATTAACTGACTCATTCCCCATATACCTGGTTCTTCACAGAATCTTCTCTCTCTGTTGCCACTCACCCCACTAACTGACATAATTGTGAGCTGCCAGCTTGATCTGTCCATGGGGATGCTCTAGCTATACGCCTGTAGCCAGAGCCTTGTGGTCTACAGCTTCTTGTCACACGGTACAGCACGGCCCCTGCTGCCCCAGGCAGTTAAACCTCAGCTGTCTTCCTTAATGCTTTAGCTGTACCAGCTGATATTTTATGGCCACTGCTGACCCATTCCATAAGAGCAGGCAGCCTGAGCTTCCTCAGACCCCTGGTTTCACTCTGCACTTCTTCAAGGCCACTGGAGGACCTTTGAATGTCACTCTTCCAGGCCTGGACAGGTTCCCTGTATTTGGCAGCAGGTCACAGAGCAGGGCAGGGAGCTGCTGCTGTTGAATTCCCCCTTGGACTTAGATACATTCACGTCTCTGTGTGTGTGTGTGTGTGTGTGTGTGTGTGTGTGTGTGATAGTTCCTCCAAGGACCAGTCACTCTCCAGTGACTGGAAGCTGTGCGCGTCTTCTTGAAAGAGACCTTCCCCTCTAAGGAAGGTACAAGGAATGAACACAGAGACAGTGATGTGGAAGGTGGCAACACAGCAGGGTGCTTCTCTCTTTTACCCCGGGGTCCCTGGGGGTTCAGCCTTGAGGACCTTGCCCTTGGATTCTTTGTTTTGGGATGATATCTGGAGTAGAGAGCCCATGTGCAGCAATAGAGGGCCAGTCTGTGCTGTGGCCCCTCGGCGGGACAGTTTGTTATCTTTTTTATCCATTTATAAAGTTGTTCCTTCCTTATGAAGTCTGATTGCCCTGTGTTGTAATATAATAAACTTGCTAGGCTAAAGGAACTGGGATGTGAATGGTATACTTGAGAACAGTGTAGTATACCCAGAAGAGGTGGAGGAAGGGAGAGTTGGGAGAAATGCTTTTGGTGGCAGACTTGGAAACCACACACAGTCTTGCAGATCTGATACGTGGAAAGTGGCAGGAAAAATATCACCTGGGGTCCAGGGTGAGTAACAAAAATGGTGACCAGGGAAAGTTAAGTATCCTCCTGTGAGACAGTGGAGGACTTGGCACCAGTGTCACAGGTTTCTTTGAGGCTGCTGGCATAATAATGAAGGAGCAAGGAAGGTACTGTGCATGAACCAATTAGGTGTGTGTGTGGGGGTCCCACAGCTTATAAGTTGCCCCCGGATGCTGCTGGAACCAGAAGACTCTTGTAGGGTTAAGAAGAGAGTCAGGGATCCTATACTTCTGCAGAGTCTAGCTTCAGCCGGAGGAAGGTGTTTGGGTGTGGTCACTGTGGCCAGTGCTATGCCCAAGACTCGGATTTATTATGTCACAAGAACACTTAGCGACCCTTACTGATGCCAAGCAAAAGAGCACGGCTGCTTCTCCTCATCTCTTCTGGGACAGTTCTGAGCTGTCCATTTGGTCCTCTTTCCTATGTCCAGGGCTCCTTAGTGGTGTAAATAAAAAAGACCACAAATGATCCTGATACACAAATACATTAATCACCAGGGATCTATACAGTAAACCATGGCACAGTAGAAACAATAAGATCCAAGATGCCACTGTCCCCATACTCTCCGGAGAGAAGAAAGGAAGGGACAGCAATTGTTGTGCTTGGAGTGCTACGCCTTGCTCATGTGATAACATCCACTTGTACCTCCAGCCCATTCTCCGAGAGCAGCGCAGTGCACATATCTGTACGTTCCTCACAGCAGCCTTGCAAAGTGCCCCACAGTATCAGCGTGCTCCCCCAAAGGTGCTCACATCCTAACCCTCAGAATCCATGGTATGTTACCGTAAATGTGAAGATGGACTTTGCAGATAGGATTAAGCTAAGGACCATGGGATAGAAGTTCCTGGATTTGGGTGGGAGGCGGAGTAGTCACGGCCAGAGAAGGGCATGCAGTCTGTAAGACATGATGGGAGGAAGAAGTGAGCTCCCCTGAAGGTACAAGGGGAGCTCTAGTCAAGCAATGCTCATAGCCTCTCCACGCCCAAGAACACAAGGAAATGCAAAGGAACACAGCATCTTTAATTCAGCCCCACTGGCTTCCAGAGCTCAAAAATAATGCTTAGTCACTCTAAGCCACCACACGTGGCAACTTGTTGGAATATCAACAAGGAATGCATACAGTTATTGCTGTCTTCCCTTTTATGGACAAGACACTAAAGGCTGCCAGTTCCTTGTAAGCCACAATTACACCTGTGACTAAAGCCTGCACTTCTCCCTACATCCCGTTTCTGCTTCTTTGAAATATTTCTAACTATTGTCCTTACTCAAACCCTCAGACACTTGACTGCCACAACGGCCTTAGAAAGAACCACTAACTGCAGACTCGGACCATCTCTGCTTGGATTGTTACTTGATGAGAGAAAAGAGGTATCAGTAGACCGTGACCTATCTGTTTTATTCTTAAAAAGTAAGTTGAAAATGATCCAGATGTCTGTCAGATGGGTAAATTCGTTTCATGCAGCGGAATGCCACTCAGCAATAAAAGCAAACAAATTCCAAAGAGAGAAGAATGGCCGAGACATACAGCAAGATGGGTTATTCTCATAATCACTGTGTTGGATGAGAGAAAAACGCAACAGCCTGACTTCTGCATGGTTCCCTTTTGGGGCATTACTAGAGTGGGAAGAACTCATCTTCAGCGATGGGAAGCTGACCGGGGTGACTAGAATCGAGTCACAGAGAACTTCCTAAATGATGCAAATGCTCCGTGTCTTGAAACAGTTGATGATTCTGTGGGGAGATACACGGTCAAAAGCTCATCAAACATTTTTGCTTGAGTCTTTCTTATGTAATTTATTTGCTTCATTTTGACAAGAGAAGTAAGAGTTGAAAATCAGAGGAAGAAAAACAGCACTGGGCTTCACAGAGTGAGTGGAGTGGTGGAGAGGGAGGCAGGAAGCCAGAGGCTTCCTCCACTCTCAGTTCCTACTCTGACTTAGCCATATCCGTGGCCTTGCGGGATGCGCTTCACCTCCCTGGGTTCCTGCGTCCTCAGCTGCAAAGCAAATGAACTGAATTAGCCGATCTCAGAGTTTCCCCTCGCTGTAAAATTCCATTAGCTACCATCTGAAGTGGTAAATCAAATAACCCCACAAGCTTCTAGTTGATACAGCCTTGCTTTTCCAGCGCTCATTGATTCTAATTCAATTCAGTCCACACTGGTACCCCGGGAGCAGCAGCATTCTCAAAGATTACATTTTCTTATAGAAAACTTGGTTCTTTGTCAGACGGTTTTTAGGAACACAGCTCAGAGAGATACACACATGGGCTGCTCATGTTCCTATTGTAGGCATTTGTTTATTATGAAGTCCTGGAGGACTGTTGCCTGTGATCTCAGCTAAGCCACTCACATGATGAGACAGCACCCCAGATTCTGCACTGTCTGCTTTTTTTCCAGGGCTGTTTAGAGATGAGTTGAGATTTGGCCATATAGACAAAGGGTGCTTTAACTTATAAAATGTGGTGCAAATATACGAGGTGGTTTGTTCTCACTAAGATTTGGGAGAGAGGAATGGCAGGTGTCTGGGAGGGGACCCGATTAAAAACAAGAAAAGACTCTACAAATAGCTGAGCTGAAAATAAGTGACCCTGGTGGCTAGAGGACAGGAGGGAGGTGACCTGAGAGAAAGAGAGGTAACATTGGAATCTATCGCTTCCTGTGGTCTCTCTGCTCATTTTCCTGTGTGCAAGATGACTGACCTTCCGTTTACCAGGCTTGGTTGGAAACAATCACTGAGAGCCTGGTGGAGATGGAGGGGGTACCACAGAGAGTGTCTGGAAAATGGATCACAGAAGACGGCAAAGGCCACCATGCTGTTGCTCCACAGTTCTATTGTCAGGACCTAAAACTGCTTTAGCTGTGTGCAAGTGCGTTGACAGTACTGCCTGAACTAATCGTTGAGTGGACACACAGAGAGGGGCTCACAAGGTACCAACAGTGTAGCCACCCATTCCCTGGGGGCCCATTGCATGAAACATGTAAAATTTACCCATTGACAGACATTTGGAACATTTCCCTTCTTCTTCTCCTTCTTCTTCTTCTTCTTCTTCTTCTTCTTCTTCTTCTTCTTCTTCTTCTTCTTCTTCTTCTTCTTCTCCCTCCTCCTTCTTCTTTCTTCTTTGCTTTTGGTTTTTTGAGACAGGGTTTCTCTGTGTAGCTTTGGAGCCTATCCTGGAACTTACTCTGTAGACCAAACTGGTTTTGAACTCACAGAGATCCGCCAGCCTCTGCTTCCCAAGTGCTGGGATTCAAGGTGTGCACCACCACCACCTGGTCCAATTTAGTTTTTAAGACTACAGCCGGTAGGAGCATGCTAATATGGATCTTTTCATGTAGATATATTCATTCCTCTTGGATAAATTCTTATATGTTGAGTTTCTGGATAGTATAGTAGATTTGCATTCAATTTTATAAGAAACTGTCAGCCAGATTTTCAAAGCAGAGCTGCTTTGACAGCCCCTTAGCAATTCATAAGAGTTCTGGTTTCTGTATGTCTTCACCTTGTGCTTTAATCTATGCCTCCCTGGTGATTGATAAGTATGTGTTTTAACGATTTACAAATTCAACCAGATGAAGAAACACACCAAAGGCAGCACGTTTAGATCCCTAGAACCATGCAGCATCTTTTCACTGATACCCCAAGTCGGGGAGGCAAGCTCATTCCTTTCCATTCTTCTATGTTTGATCAAGAATCCACGAAGCCGCATCAACAGTACTCACCAATGCTTTTGTGAACTTCTCTGATGTCTCTATTTCTCTTACTCCAAGCTCAGCTCCCATCTGGACCACAGTAATGCCCTCTTAATTAGTTTCTGTGTGTGTGTGTGTGTGTGTGTGTGTGTGTGTGTGTGTGTGAGAGAGAGAGAGAGAGAGAGAGAGAGAGAGAGAGAGAGAGAGATCCTTTAGTTCGAATAACCCAATCTACACATATATACATTTATGTAGAGAGACATTCTTCTGCCATAAATCATCCAGTTGACATAGAACACTGCTCTTTGACTCTTGATGGCTCGGGGTCTCATATAGCTAAACACACAGGTGCTTGAGTTTGTTTGTGGGTTTTGCCAATGTGAGTCTGTCTCTAAAATATTTTTGGCTCCCTAATGAGTCAGGTTTCTTAGCCAGGGCACATTAGGATTCCTCACTCAGGTAAACCCATGGCCCCCAGGTGATGTGGGATTCACCTCTGCCTGTTGTGCATATGTTTTATTACCATTGGTTATTAAAGAAGCTATTTTGGCCAATGGTTTAGTAGAGTAAATCCAGGATGGAAATTCAAACAGAGGTATAGAGAGAAAGTAGGCGGAGTCAAAGAGATGTCATGTAGCTGCCAAAGGAGAAAGATGCCAGCTGCTAGCTAGGATCTTGCCAGTAGGCCACAGCCTCATGGTGATTCATAGATTAATAGAAATGTATTAATTTAGGATGTAAGAGTTAGCTAGAAATATACATAAGATATTGGAATTAATATAGTTTCTGTATTATTATTTGGGCCTGGGTGGCCAGGAAACGAACGAGCAGTCTCTGCCTACACCAAGGGCCTTACCCAGAGTGTCTTCTGGGATTTTCTGGTTAATTCTGGGACAAACAGAGAAGTGTTTCCTGCCAGGAATGTCTCCACAGGGCAAGAAGTTAAGTGTCCTACCACCTGGCCCCTTCACCTTGAACATTAACACTTTGAGAGAGAGAGAGCCTTAATTCTGCTCCAAATGTCACTGTTGTGTATGACCACCTTTTTTTGCGTTCTGTTCTGTGGCAGAAGCTGGTTCAGGGTTCTGAGGACTGAAAGGGACGAGCTAACCTGCAGTGACTGCATGCTTTATTGCTACACATCAAGCACACGGAAGGACGCTTGTGGAGACTTTCCTCATGCTGCAGCCCCCAAGCCTGCAGTTAAAATGCAGGTCTCCTCAAGTGTTTGATGCTCAGGTAAAATCAGATTTGATGACCAGATCTGACTCACAGGGTTGGATGTCTCAACCGTGTATTAGTTCATTTTCAGTTTCTGAAACAATAGCAGAGATGGGCAGTCTAGAGTAAGTGGGAATTTGTTGTTTCATGCTTCTAGAAGCTGGGAGGTCTGGGTCTGAGGGTCAAGCACCTCATGAGGGTCTTCTTACCTTGCTAAACATTGCTGGAGGGGCAGGGCAGAAGAGGGGCAAGAAAGAGAGCGGCCTCAAACTCTCCCCCATAATTCCACTCTGGGGATGACTGCGTCACTCCTAGGTCACTCCTGCAAGTGCTGTACTAATTTACTCAGGAAAGAAAGCCCACAGGACCTAACATCACCCCTTTTCATTAGCGCCATTGCACTGCTACACTGGGGATTACTTTCTAATGTGCGTTGCCCAGAGAGGGTGAGATGCTCAAGCTTACAGCACTCAATGACAATCATAAGGATACAGGTCACTATGAGGCGCTGTGAATTGTGGACCCGCAAAGATGCTTCCTGGGTCCTTTCTTAGGGTGTTAGGCTGTGTTCTGGTGAGGGGATGCCAAAATAGCAACCTGGAAAGCTTGCCAACTTTGTAGTCACTAAGATGTAAAATTTATGTGACATTTTCCATATGTGCCCCAGACACATATAATTCATAAACCATCTCCTTAGACTGACCACACACATCCAGCTAAGTTCAGATAGATGATAAATAGGTTAGCTAGATGGATGATAGGCTGATAAATGGATGGTGGATAGACAGATAATAGACTGATGAGTGAAGGATACATAGATGATAAGTAGGCTGATACATAAATTGATAGACAATAGATCATTAGATGATAATCTCCTAGCAAGTACCATTAGTTCTCTTTCCAGAGGTGTATTTTAATGTGTTGCCAAGGATGTTTGACTGACAGCTCTCTCTCTCTTTCTCTCTCTCCTACTCCCTCTCGTTCTAAGGAAAGAAAGAAAATGGTCAACTTCTAACCTTCCCTTCCTTTAAGAAATAGATTTGCAATCTGAAAAGTGCCATGACCAGTGGCTGTTGCCCCAAGCCTTGACGTCTTCTACCTCGGTCAGCTCTGCCCCTGCTCAGAGAACATGAGTATGGCTGCTCCCTCTCTCCTCTGCTTCAGACCCATGTTTCTACATCAGGGATGATATAGCCGCTCTTCAGTAAGGTTCTGCAACTAAGTTAACATGGGGCTATCTTCCAAATAGGTCTTAGAGTTCTTTTATAAAGAAGTTAAAATAATGTTCCCTGTGGCATCCACCACTATCAGATGAGGAGAGAGCTGTATTAGCTCACTGAGGGTAAGTTCTTTCCCAACGGTGCTGAAAGCCTACCACATAGCCACTGTGTACCAAGGGAGAAAAGCCACAGTCCCTGCTGTCAGGGAACACACAGTCCATTGGCAAGTTTAACACAAAATGCACCCATCCCCAACACCTCTGATGTGGACTCACCCTACTTTTAGAGTCTGAGAACAGGCTCATAAAAGAGGACATAAAAACAGTTCTTTCCCCAGTGGATGTCTGGAACCAATCTAAAGCGACATTTTGTTCTTCTTCAATATATCTTTAAGTGATAGAGTGGACATGCTGGTTGCTACGGTATAGGAATGGCTACAGAGAGGATGCGGAGGAGACAGCAGTCTAGCTGGGGATGTGGGAGCAGGCTCACAGAGGCATGCAGCCAGGCTGGGTCTGGTTAATGACAAGACACTTATCTTGAGGCAATGGACTTGTACATGCTTGAGACCAGGCAAGAAAGAGCCGAGAAGAACGAAGAGCCCCCAGTGAAACACACAATCATAACAAATGGTGACATTTAACAAGCAAAAGCCAAGTGTCAAAGACACAGAGTGTCACCCTGCCAGAGACGCACGGATAGAAAGGGACATAGCTCCCAGTACTTGGCTGTTGGTGAAATGGAAAATAAGAGGAAATGAGCAGTCACCAGTTCTGGAAAAGAGTGTGACTACAGCCTCCCAAAACATCAAAGCTCCTGACTTTGACTGCTGTCTGCTCCTTAGTCCTCCCCTCGGCAAACACCAAAATCAGGGTCTCAGAGTGACACGAGCTAGCTGTTCACAGCAGCGCTAGTCACAGCAGGCAAGAGCGAGAAGCAGCCCACTCGTCTGCTGATGAGCGGTGACTAAGGAAACTGGGTATGTTTATACACGAGACTGCTGCTCCGCCTTTAACATGAGGGCGTTCTGGCACATGCTAGCATGATGGATCTGGAGGACACTGCCTATGTTAACTGAAATAAGCCAGACACAAAAAGATAAGTCACGGGTGATTCCGGTTTTAAGATTTTATGATGAGCAGAGGTTTATGGCTCATGATTTTAGCTTCTATCTAGGAAGCCCACACTGAAGGGGTTGGTGTCTGACGGGGAGCCCATGCTGTATCGGTCCATGATTGAGAGAAAAGAAAGCAGAAGTTGTATGACAGCACTTGTTCAAAGTTCTCAGACTCACAGAAGGTAAAACAGTGGTAACTAGGGCTGAAGATTTGAAGATCAAATGCTTTAGATGGGGAAATCATGATGTCTTGGATATTCAGCTAAATAAAATGCATTATTAAATTATTCAAAAATTTAAGGGAAACTGGGCGGTGGTGGCACATGCTTTTAATCACAGTACTTGGGAGACAGAGACAGGTGGATCTCTGACTTTGAGGCCAACCTGATCTACAGACTGAGTTCCAGGACAGCCAGGGCTACGTGATAACATGTCTTTAAAAACTCAAAAAAAAAAAAACATTAAAAAATTAAAAAAAAAAAAGGAGAGGGAAAAGCGGCAGGCAAGTACCACAGTGACAGCTGTTACAGGTAGATCATACCAATCAAAGCCAAAATCGGTAAAAGTTTGAAAATAATCAGTATTTAAACATGGCGTCAATGTTTTGCACTTCAATATTTGACTAATGACAAAGAAATCCAGCAGGCACCGCCTTTCTAAGGGATCACATTTAGCAGCTCCTGCCATAAGAACCCTGATACAATGTAAAGAAGGGCACAGCAGCACTCCCATGCTGTGGATTCCCAACGTGTATAGCCCCAATCCAATCATAATCAACATCAGGCGAGACCTATACAGGAACTGTCCATAAAACCCCTGACTACTACTCTGTCAAAGGCCACTCCCACAGTGACACATTTTTCCAACAAGACCACACCTACCCCAACAAAGCCACACCCCCTAATAGCACTATTCCCGTTGGGGACCGTTTTCTTTCAAACCACCACCACAGGGATCTAGACTTTTAATGATTCTTTTACAGGCCTACACTCATTTCAAGATAGAGCTGGCAACACCCCCATCAGAGGTGACAGCGCTGATTTCTGCTACCGTGCATCACTTCGTCTTTTTTTGAACCTTGCTCCAACAGAACGACACATAGACTTCTTATCCAATGAATGCTCCTTATTTTAAGAGGTGGTGGGAATCGAACCCATGGATACTAGACTAACTATGCTCCCAACCCTCCTTTTACATTATATCTTGAGACAGGGTCTCACCACGTTATCCAGATCTGGAACTTACTCTGCAACCCAGGTAGGCCTTGAACTTTGAATCCCCTGCCTCAACCCTCACTGTAGCTTGAATTATAATCCTAGACCAACACACACTGCTCTAGAGATGAAAAAAGAAATCTCGAACACAACTTTATTGGGAAAAAAATCAATAGCATATTGAATTTTTAATGAATTACTTCCAAGTGCTCTTCTGACACTTTGCTAAAACACATGCTTGTTGGCACACAATTACATGGAATTTATGTGTACTGGTATTCCCCTCTCCCCTTTAAACCATTCACTCATTGGATAATAAATAATGTCTGCACCTGCTATGACTGAGTACCTGGCACGGAGGCAGGAAGTTGGACAGTACTTAGTTTCTACTCTTGAATAGTTTTCAGAATTGTGTGGATATTTAACATGAACAAGAAAGTCAATATGATATGATAAGCATATGAATAGGTGGGCTGGCTAGTTTTATGCCATCTTGACACAAGCTAGAGTCATTTGGGAAGACAGAACGTCAACTGAGGAAATGTCCCCACATGATTGGTCTATGGGCAAGTCTGTGGCACTTGTTCTTAATTAGTGATTGATGTGGGAGGGCCCAGCCCATTGTGGGTGGTGCCGCCCCTGGGCAGGTGGTCCTGGGTTCTATAAGAAAGTAGTCTGAACAAGACTCGGGAAGCAAGTCGGTGAGCTATAGCCCTTCATGGCCTCTGCACCGGCTCCTGCCTCCAGGTTCCTATCCTGTGCAAGTTCTTTAGCTGACTTCCCTGGATGAGGAACTTCAACTTGTAAGCGGAAATAAACTCTTTCTTCCTTAAGTCACTTTTGGCCATGGTGTTCTTTCACAGCAATAGGAACCCTAACCAAGGCATTAGGTAAACTATCAGAAAGCTGTGGAGTAGCAAGAAGCTGACTTTCTCTCTTTAAAACCAACTTAGGTGTCTCACATATGGCTATCAGTGGCGCCCTAATCATGTGAAAGAGATACACCGTTCCACATGTAATAACCTCACACCTGCACAGCTGTTGTGGAACCTACAGAGGAAAGACAGCCTACCCACGCTTGAAGCAATGTCTGTATGGCCAGGCATTGTCCTTGGGGATCCTGGAGCAAGAGCAAGAGGTAAGGCTGGGGTGTAAGACTTTGGTTTGCCGACTCCGCACCTCTACACCTGTAGGGGCAGCTTAGATGACTGCCGTTGAGAGCCATCAATAATTGTGAGTCAAACAATTGAGGGGTAACCACAGCTCAGCTTGATGCTGGAAGAGGTCAACCAGATCTTCCCTGACCAGCTTAACTCCCTTGCCTCACATCTGAGATGGGGCCAAGAAGAACCGACTACCTGTGTTACTGTTAGAACTGCAGGGGGCTGATTGCGTGCTTGGCAGGATTCATTTCTCCGCCAAGACCTCCCAGAGACCCGGCTGGGGACTCTTGCTCTAATCTCCACCTCCAACCACGCCTTACTCTTGCGTCTTTAAAATTTTGTAAGATTACTTTGTTTACATTTGCTGTGCGCGCAGGCGTGCAGGCACGTGTCCTGTATGTGGAGGTCAGACGGCAATTTGCGCGAGTCAGTTCTTTCCTTCCGTCACGTGGGGCCCATGTCTCGAATTCTCAAGTCGTCAGGCTTGGCCACAAGCACCTTTTCCCACGTAGCCATCTTGCGGACCCGGATTTTATTTGAATTACCGTTCAGAGTTACAGGTTTGCTTATGTTTAGTTGGGACGGGTCTCATCACTAGCTCCCTCTCATCTCTCTGTCCTGTTGGCGCCTACTCCAGTCGGCTTGTACCCCCCCCACCCCAGTCTTCTGCTTCCATTTTCACTTCTGTTTCACCACTCTCTTGCTTCTCCTTCTTAGCGCCTCCGTATTTCCTCTCTCAGGGTCCCGTTCTGACTTCCTGACCTGTACTCACAATAAGAGTCCACATATGTAAAAACTGCACGTGAGAGAACAGACAGTATTTGCTTTCGCAAACCTTGGTCACCTCACTCAGGATAGTGTTTTCCAGCTTCACTCATTTTCCTGCAAATATCATAATTTTAGATTTCTGAGTCTCTGAAACTTTAACCTCTTCCTCTCCCTGGCACCTTCTCTCTGACTACCATATGCTCAGGTTTAGAAGACTTGCTCCTTTATTCCTGAAACCCAGCTGAAATTGACTCTGC
The DNA here is from genome assembly GCF_000317375.1 of Microtus ochrogaster. Classification (NCBI taxonomy): domain Eukaryota; kingdom Metazoa; phylum Chordata; class Mammalia; order Rodentia; family Cricetidae; genus Microtus; species Microtus ochrogaster. Next base: position 7,893,523 of record NW_004949109.1, read on the forward strand.
CTCCCACCCCCAGCAAAAGGCAGATGGTTGGAAAAAGCGAAAGCCGTATTTCCCTCTGCAAAACAATAAGTAAGTGCAGTAAATAAATGAACAGATGAGAATTTCCCTTGGACGTTTGCCCGTTTATAGCCACTTAACATTCTCCTCCCCTCCTAAGTCTTTGGTACCTGGCAGCCCCTGGTTCTAACACTGAGCCCACCATTAGCCTCCATATTCCCAAACACCCTCCGTCCAACCAGCATCCTTTATGACACGGTCTGGGTTTTTTTTGTTTGTTTGTTTGTTTTTGTTTTGTTTTGTTTTGTTTTTTTGTTTTGTTTTTCAAGACAGGATTTCTCTGTGGCTTTGGAGCCTGTCCTGGAACTAGCTCTTGTAGACCAGGCTGGTCTCGAAACGGTCTGGGTTTTAACTACTGATTTTTACTGGGTTTTAACTACAGATCCAGCCAGGCCCTGGGCGTGGTCCCAGACACTTGCCAGTCTCTCATGCATCTAATTGGTCATCAATCCCCGTGAAACTAACTCCTTCAACATATCTCAATTCCGATCTTAAAAATTGATTTTAGAATTAATATTATATTAATTTTATATTATTATATTAATATTTCACTGTCAGGTCCAATCCATCAACTCCTCTGCCACCACTACTGCCTGGCCTCAGTCCTCCTTGTCTTTTGTGAAATATTAAAATGTAGACTTCTTCTCCTCTGCTCCGGACCCTTCCTATCCACCTATTCCCCACATGGTGTCCAGGCGTAGATCTGCCTTTATACCCGTGGGCTGTAACATCCTGGGGTTCCTGAGCAGGCTTTGCACAGCTTCTCCTGGCCCTTGCCAGCTGCAAATTCTCATGTCCATTAAGAATTGTTATTGAAACATGGCGCCCAGATTCTATTCTTTTTATAAAATAAAATAGATTGTCAACAAAAACAACAACAACAAAGAATTGTTGTTGAAAGTTTCCCTCACTGGGAGGCATGCAATGACAAGCGTTTCCCAAGCTGTTTCAATGATATTACAAAAGCCCCTTTGCAGAAGTCTAAACCTAGGCCTAACCCTTTCCTTTCAGATAATAAAAACAAAGCTGGCATTTTGCTCAGGTTTCCATGGATTTTAAGCAGGAAAGCCCAGACTGAGCCCAGGTGTCCAGCTGCTAAATCCGGATGTGCATAGGCTAGCACACCCGAGCGCCCTCTGCACACACTAAGAGCTGTGAAGAAGGCTGCTGTCTTCTCCCTCGGCAAACACTTCACCCACTTATTGCTGAGGACAGAGTCAAGCTGCAACTTGCGCCTCCCGAAAGAGCCCCTCCAGAGGCCATTATCCACCTTCATGATCACCCAGCTCCGTAGACACACTTTCTGTCCCATCATTCACTTGGGATGTTAATAGTCTTCTCAGTTCTCGGCAGCTGGAAAACATCTGATACGCAAAAGGCACAGGTTTTTTAAAGGTTTTGGAATGGAATGGATTGGTTTCCGTGGCAAGTTTAGTCTCTTTACTTCTTTTTTTTTTAAAATATGTATTTTTATTATGTGTACAATATTTTGTCTTGTGTATGTCTGCCTGCCAGAAGAGGGCACCAGACCTCATTATAGATGGTTGTGAGCCACCATGTGGTTGCTGGGAATTGAACTCAGGACCTTTGGAAGAGCAGGCATTGCTCTTAACCACTGAGCCATCTCTCCAGTCCTTAGTCTCTTTATTTCTTTGACCTCTTATTAATATTATTTTTGCTGAGTCATGTGTCAGCAATGCATATCTGACAGTTTTAAAAAGCCATTGAACAGCTGGATATGGTGGCAGACACTTGTAACCCTAGCACACAGGAGGTGGAGGAAAAGAGTTGAAAGTTCAAGGCTTCTCTACGGCAAAAGACTATCTTAAAATCAATTAAACAGCAGATATTTCATGTAAAGGACACAATTTAAGTAGAAGATGCAAGGCGGTGACTTCAAACAGTGTGGGTGCTAAAAGTTTTACCACTTTTATTTTTGTGTGGATAACCCCACCAAGGTCAAAAGAGCTGACATTTAAGATATCTAAGGACTTCTTCACACAAGAAATAAATGTGGCCTTTTGTGCTCTGAAGGACGCTTTAATGACTCACCAGAGAGTGACTAACCCCTGCAAACAGGGCTTGCTTAGACACGCATGTGCCAACATTTACTTCCCCATCTCTGGAGCTCCTTACTCAGCCTGCTTGTTCTAAGCAAACAAGGGTGGAGAATGGGGCTCCTGCAAAAAGTGGGCCAAAGTGGAAAGAGAAATCAGCCAAAGGAAGTGCCTCCTCCTTCCTTTACTTCCAGAAAGTGATGGCAGATGAGCTCCTTGTGGGCTTGCTTGCCCCCAGAGGACCTGGAACCCGGGACCAGGTCACATGCTGTGTCAGGAAGCTGGAGTCAGAAGATGGAGTCAGAGCCATCTGCATGGCTGTCTGCCTTTGTGCCATCTCCTGCCCTGTTCTGCCAGGTGTGCAGGGAGGTCCTTCTATGTTGGGGGGAGGCCACTTGTTTGTTCCCTGTTGCTCAGCCCCAAAATCACACAGAAACTATATTATTTTAAACACTGCTTGGCCCATTAGCCCTAGCTTCTTATTGGCTAGCTCTTGTATCTTAATTTAGCCCATTTCTATTAATCTGTGTATTGCCATGTGGCTGTGCTTTAACGGGTAAAGTTCAGTCTGGCTGCGGTGGGGCTACATGGCTTCTCCCTGACTCTGCCTCCTTTCTCCTAGCCTTCTGGTGAGTTTTCCCCACCTAGCTCTGTTCCCCCATAGCTCTGCTATGGGCCCAAAGCAGTTCCTTTATTAACCAATGGTATTCACAGCATAGAGAGGGGAAATCCCACATCTCTTCTCTGTGTGAGAATGTAAGACGTGGACACAGTGCAGCGAGATGCACCTGGGCTCACTGGTAAGATGCCTGAGAGGCTGTGAGGATCAGGTTCTACCTGGTCCAAACGAGGTGGACCAGAATGGAGAGGGATTCCAGCTGCCTGGGAGCATAGCAAGCAATCTTCCCAAACTTGTGTTCTAGGGTCTGTTTGAAGTGCAGCAGTCCCCAGGGCAGCAGTTCCAGGGCAGCATCCCCCAGTGCAGCAGCCCCAGTGCAGCAGCCCCCAGGGCAGCATCCCCCAGTGCAGAAGCCCCAGGGCAGCAGCTCCCAGTACAGCAGCCTTCAGTGCAGCAGCCCCAGGGCAGCAGCGCCGAGCAGCATCCCCCAGTGCACAGCCCCCAGTGTGCTAGGAGGGAGGAACCTGTGCTCTGCTAACCAGTGCTGAGACCTGTCACAGGCGAAGGCTAAAATTGTTAGTTTAAATCATGCTCATGGGAATAAATCTCTTCTTCCTTCCTTCCTTCCTTCCTTCCTTCCTTCCTTCCTTCCTTCCTTCCTTCCTTTTCTTCACTTCCCTCCCACCCTCCCTTTCCCTCTCTTTCTTTCTTTTTTGATTTTTTTTTTGAGACAGGGTTTCTCTGTATATCTTCTAACTCAGAGATCTGCCTGCCTCTGCCACCCGAGTGCTGGTATTGAAGGTGTGTGCCACCACCGTACCACCTCCTGCTTTATTTTCTAAAAAAAATGTATTTTATAAAAATTTCATACAATATTTTTGGTAGTATTATTTCTCCTCCTCCTCCAACTCCCCCAAGATCCCCCTCCCTACCCACCTAACATCATAATTGTTTTCTCTCTCTGGGAAAAAAAATAGAACAACAACAAAAACCCCAAAACCAGGCCAACACAATATCAAATCAAACAACCAAAAAAAAAAAAAGCACCAGAAAAAAAAGTCTGCACCAAAACAACTAACAACAAAAATATGGCGTCTGAGCAGTCAGCCTGCCATGGGGTGTGGTTGATAGCACCCAGGGTCACTCCATTGACAAAACTGATTGTCCCCCTTCCATCAGGTACCAATTACAGTAGCTTCTTGGTCAGAGGGAGGACTTTGTGGGCACTTGCCCTTCTCCATGCTGAGACCCTGTCTGGGTTGAGCCTGTACAGGTCCTGTGTGTGCTCACACGGTCTCTGTGTGTTCGTAATTGCATCGGTCTTCTGGTGTCTGGAAGATGCCGTTCCTTGGAGCTGTCTTCCACCTCTGTGCTCATGGTCCTTCTCTGCATAACTGCCTGAGCCTCCAGAGGAGCTGTGTGACACAGACATCCCCGCTAGGGCTGAGGATGCAAAGTCTCTCCCTGTCTGCATGTTGTCCTCCGTGGGTCTCTGCGGATTACCATCTACTGCAAGAAGCTTCCCTGATGTGGGCTTGGTGGTGCTCTGATCTATGGGCATAGCAATATGTTATTAGCGGTCACTTTATTTCTCTGGTCATTTGGCAGAAGAGCTGTAGGTTTTCCCTGAAGGGCCATGACCTACCTAGTATGGATCCCATCTCAGAGAGTAGGCCTTAAATCCAATCGAAAGGTGGTTGTTAGCCGGGTGGTGGTGGTGCACGCCTTTAATCCCAGCACTCGGTGGGAGGCAGAGGCAGGCGGACCTCTGTGAGTTTGAGGCCAGCCTGGTCTAGAAGAGCTGGTTCCAGGACAGGAACCAAAAGCAACGGAGAAACCCTGTCTCGAAAAAGCAAAAAAAAAAAAAAAAAAAAAGAAAGAAAGAAAGAAAGAAAGGTGGTTGTTACTTGTATAATATTCGTGCCACTATTACACCAGTGGGTGTGTCTTGCAGACATGTTGCTATGGTAGCTCTGGGGTTCCTAGCTGCTGATCACCACATATCTATACCACTGAATATGGGGAAATTGAGCTGGTGCTCAACTGGCAGCTTCATCATTGGTAACAGTGTTCACGGTGCTGGAAGGTGCTGGACCAGCCACCAGAGGAGGAACACAGCATCAGTCTGCTGCTCTCCTGTGCTCACCACCAAGCGTTTATTTCCGTGACTTTACAGGACCTGAAGGAAGGAAGGGAAGGGAGAAGAGAGAACAGCAGGAAGGGAGAGGGAGAGAAAAGAAAGAGAGGTAAAGATCTTCTTAGCAGCTATTTATTGAGCACCTATTATGCGATAGGCTATCTAAACCTGATAGTGATGTGGTCCTTATCATAAGAAATTTCCCATCTGTGTTGGGGAGTGAATACAAAATTAGTATACATTTTAATACAAAAGTGGTAGAGAAAGGAATGGCCTACCTAGGTGGAGTTAGGAAGCATCCCCCCAAAGAAAAGCCTTTTATACTGGACCATGAAGAACTACACTTGTTCTGGAAGGGAAAAAGGACACATTCAAGAATAGTATCAACATTTTAAAAAGCTAGATTCATGGAAAACAGTGGTGAGCCTGGCAATAGGAGCATTCTCTGCAGTGTGAATGGATGGGTAGACCTAGGCACCATGAGGCCTTGGCTCATGGGTACAGGGATTTGGAGACCATGTTGAGAATCTGGGTTCTTTTTTTTTCCTTTGAGAAGCATTGATTTTTTTTTTATTTTTTAAAAGAAAACAAACTATCTTTTTTCATTTTACATACCAATCTCAGTTCCCACTCCCTCCCCTCCTCTCATCCCCTCCACCTATCCCACTCCCCCCACCTCCTCAGTCCTCAGAGAGGGTAAGGCACATTGCTTTGGGGAAGGACCGAGGCCCTCCCTACTATATCTAGACTGAGCAAGCTATCCATCCAAAGAATGGGTTCCCAAAAAGCCAGTACAAGCAGTAGGGATAAATCCTGGTGCCACTGCCAGTGGCCCCCAGTCTGCCCCAGCTATACAACTGTCATCCACATTCAGAAGGACTAGTTTGGACTTGTGCTGGTTCCTTCCCTGTCCAGCTGGAGCTGGTGAACTCCCACTACCTCAGGTAAACTGTTTAAGTGGGTGTAATGAGAGCAAGGAAAGAGATATTTTGATTGAGGGAGCCATTATGGGGCTAGCAAGAAACCTGACACTAGAGAAATTCCCAGGAATCCACAAGGATGACCCCAGCTAAAACCCTAAGCAATAGAGAAGAGGGTGCCCAAACTGGCCTTGCCCTGTAGTCAGACTGATGAATATCTTAAATACTATCATAGAACCTTCATCCAGCAACTGATGGAAACAGAGCCAGAGACCCTCACTGGAGCACTGGACTGAGCTCCCAAAGTCAGTTAATAGTGGGAGGAGTGAGAATACAATCGAGGAGGTGGAGAATCTGGGTTCTACAGTATGTCACATCTACCCTTTCTCCCATGCCGGCAGCCATCATCACGAAGCAGAACCTGGGGTGTTGCGGAAGCCTGCCAATGGGTCTCTCCTGTCTGGTCTTGCTCCCTTCAACCGTTCTCCACGCTAAAGCCCTGGAAACCCAGAGCAGGCACAGAGCTCGGTTGCCAAGCACCACAGGTGCACTAAAGGAGCAGGTGAGGACTATTGAGCCGTAATAGAGTGTTGTGTCTTGATTGTGGTGGTTGCTATCTGAGCTGCTCACTTAACAAGGGGTAACTTTTTTTTTTAAAGATTTACTTATTTATTTATTGTGTATACAGTATTGGCACCAGATCTCATTTTGAGCCACCATTGTCGTTGTTGGGACTTGAACTCAGGACTTCTAGAGGAACAGCCAGTGCTCTTAACCTCTGAGCCATCTCTCCAGCCCCAAGGGGGCAACCTAATAGCACTTTATGCCATGGTAATTCTGATTTTTAAATCAATCCCCTTTCATTGCCTTCAAGTGGTAATCACTAGGGTTGGCAGGACTCGCAGACTCTGCATGGCTTCTGGCTATCTCTGCCCCTCTGAGGCTGCCCATCCTCACCAGGGTGCCGAGCCTCACTATGATTTTTGCATCTGCAGTACTTAACCTGCTCTGCTCATTGGACCCAGGCTCACTGTTCATTCTGATCAGAATTGATGTTCTCTCCCTGTTGCTCCTCTTTCAAGGGTCACATGAAATCTCAGACCACTGGTTCTCAACCCATTGGGGTTGAATGGCCCTTTCACAAGAGTCCCCTAAGACCACTGGAAAACACAGATATTTACAATACTATTCATAACAGTAGCAAAATAACAGTTATGAAGTAGGCACAAAAATAATTTTATGGTTAGGGGTCACCACAACACGAGGAACCTAAGGCTGCAGCGTTAGGGAAGCTATCTTCCACCCTCCAGGGGCCTGTATGTCATCTTGTCCATACTTCCCGTGGCAACTTTGAACAAGACTAAGGGCAGCTGTTGAGCGTCTCCCCTCCACTCTAGACATCACGCTTCAGGAGGTCGGGATGGGGGTGGGGCTAGCCTACCCACTCTGTACCACCCCTTTGCTGTCTAACCCAGTTCCTGGCATGAGAAGGGATCATAAATAACATAACCAATAACTGACAGATTTTAAGAAGGTTTAAAGGAGATAGCGTGTATGTTTATGTGTTTCTCACAGACTTCTCAACTAATACATTTAAAATATCTCAGGCATTTCTGTTTCTCACCACGGCTGAAAGCTTTGATTGCCACGTAGTAGCCTGAGGCCAGGCGGCTTGACATTCCTCAGTACTGTTGATCACCAGGCCTGGGTCTGGGCAACAGTGGTGACAGAACAGGAAAGGGAAGTTGAAATGGGAATGAGGAGCTGTAAGACTTTCCAAACCAGAGGTGCTGGGGGCCCTGGAGAGAGCCGGCACCAGACAAAACAGTGAAATGAAGTGTAAAAGGGAAGGCTGAGGGGTATTCAGGAAATAGAAGCAACCAGCGGAGTGATCAAAGGATAGAACATCCCTCTTTGAGGACAGGGAAGGGTGGGTATGACCTTAGGCCAGCAACATAACCTTTCTCTCACCTGCAAACTTGGTTAAAAGTAACACTCGCTTTGTTGGACTGTCCTGAGAACATATATAAAGCACTTAGATCCTTGCTCGGCACATAATAAATATTTGATACATACAGGAGTAAATGGATCCAGAGAAATCCAACAGAAGAAGGAAGGGAAAAAATGAATGGCAAAGAATAAGTGGATATTGGATCTGGGGGACGAAGGAGGATGCGTGATTCTTGAAGGTAACGTTTCTTGTTTCTCCCTCCTGCCTCCTGTTTGAACGAGAATGGCCCCATCGGGTCATATGTTTGAATGCTTGATCCCCAGTTAATGGAACTGTTTAGGAAGGATTAGGAGGTGTGGCCTGTTGGAGAAGGTATGCAGGTATATTACTGGTGGTGGACTTTGAGGTTTCGAAAGCTTATACCAGGCCCAATCTTTCTCTCTTTGCCTTCTGTCTGCAGATGGGATGTAAGTTCTCAACTACTGCTCCAGTCCCATGCCTGCCACCACATTCCCTACCATGACTGCTATGGACTCTGAAACTGTAAGCAACCTCCAACTAAATGCTTCTCTTTAAAAGTTTCCTTGAGGGCTGGAGAGATGGTTCAAGGTTAAGAGCACTGGCTATTCTTCCTAGAGGTCCTGAGTTCAATTCCCAACAACTACATGGTTAGCTAGAACCCATCTATAATGAGATCTGGTGCCCTCTTCTGGCCTTCAGGCATATGTGCAGGCAGAACACTGTACACATAATAAATAAATAAATCTTAAAAAAAGGTTTCTTGATCAGGGTGTCTAATCACACTAATAGAACAGTAACCAAAACATCTCCAAAAGTAGATCCGGAAAATCTGCCCATGCTCGCTCTTCTTTCTTATGTCAGTCGCTAAGGTGCTCTTTGTTTCCTAGGGTGAAGGTACAATGACTTACACTGGACTTCTGACATCAGTGGAAGCAGGAAGTGAGTGGATGTGGTGATAGGAACACGTCGCAAGCACACCACATTCTCTTCACATTCTTTTTTGTTTGGTTGGTAGGTTAACCCTAGCTGTCCTGGAACTAGCTCTGTAGACCAGACTGACCTTAAACTCACAGAGATTCACCTATCTCTCCCTCCCAAGTCTAGGACTAAAGGTTTGCACCACCACCATCCTGCAGGTACCACATTCTTTTGTTCTCTGTTGTGACAAAACCCTGGAGACTGGGTACTTATGGAGAAAAATGGTTTATTTAGCTCAGGGTTCTGGAGTTTGATTCCAAAATCAGGAGTTGGGGAGAGGGATCAGTTAATAAAGTGCTTGCCACACAGCATAGAGGTCCTGAGTGAAATCTTCAGCCCCAGCTGAAGCCCCATGTGTAGTGAATGCATTTACAATCCTGGGGCTCAGAAGACAGAGACAGGGACCCCTGGGATTTATTGCCCACCTGCTTAGCCTAATCCCTAGTTTACAGAAAAAGTCTCTGTCTCCAAAATGGCAAGTTGGTGGCTCCAGATAAGTGACACCCAGAGTTGACCTCTGGCCTCCACAAAAGCATGCATGCACAGACAAACACACATAAGAAACTCCAAGACAAGTTCCCCTTATTTATTTTTTAAACTATGATGAGTGTTTTCTTGGAGCCCCGTAGGTCTAACATGGTAGAAGGGCAAGAAGGGCAACATCTACATGTTTCCTAAGTTTATGGAATGGCACGGCTTTAGAACAGCCACTGGCAAGGGAACTCAAGGGTCCTGTAAAAACTGCATCAATCCATTATGAAGTCAGTAACCCCAGGTCCCTAATCACCTTTCACCATCTCTTGGAACCAATTTTCCATTACCCAGCCCTTTAAGGTTACTATAATTACAATTTTGAATGTCCACTGAAGGTCCATGTGTTAAAAACTTGGTCCCTGTGGTGGCACTTGTAAGGCAAAAGGACAAGAGAAAAAAAAAAAAAACACCTGACTGTGAAATCGGAGCTAGTGAAAGACACCCACCCTGGCCCTGTAACCAGAGGTATCCCAGAACGTCGGGATACTGCTCCCTCCAGAGCTGTAACACTCACAGCACTTTGGGGAGGTGCTGTGGACCTATGGGAGGTAGAGTCTAACAGGAAGTCTTTATGTCATTGGGGACATGCCCTGGAAGGGAAGTATGGATCCCCAGCCTCTTTCTAACTCTGTGCTTGTGTGTATGTGTATGTGTATGGATGACACATGTGAAGAACAGGCCCAGCGGCCATTCCATACATTTGCTTATGTGGAGGAATATTACTTTAGCTATGTAGAGGTTTACATTTCTTTATGATTCATTTGTTTAAAGATGTAACAAATGCGTTGCTTTGCCTGCCCAAGGCACCTGATTGGCCTATTAAAAGGCGGAATGGCCAATAGCTAGGCAGGACTTCCTGGCAGAGAGAGGAAGATGAGCTAATCTAGGTGTGCGAGAGATGCCATCGAGACACAGCAGGAGCTGGGCAGAATGGGAGATAGGTACAAGTCACATGGTAAAACGTTGGTTAATTAAAAATGGGTTAATTTAAGTTGCTAGAGCTATTTTGGACCTAAGTTATAGGCTGAGCATTCATAATTAATAAGTTGTAGTAAGTTGTAGTAAGTGTGTCACGGTGGGGGCAGACTTTGAGGTCTCTTTTGATTAAGTTTTCCTCAGTGTGACCATCAGTCAACTTCCTGCTGCTTTCTGGTTAAGATGTAGCTCTCAGCTCCATCGCCATGTCTACCTGCCTGCCACCACACTTCCGGTCATGATGATAATGAACTGAACCTCAGAAACTATAAGCAAGTCACCCCAACTAAATATTTCCTTTATAAAAGTTGCTGTGCACGATGTCTCTTCACAACTGTAAAAAAAAACCCTAGGACACATGGCCATAGGACAATCTGAACTGGGCAGTCTTTCCACGGAGACACCCTCAGAGGACGCTAAACTGTGTCAGATGTACAACTGACGCTCACTAGGACACCCTGGACAGTTTAAGCAGGAAGAATCATTTAGAACTGGGAAAGCAGACTAAGGGCTAAGCTTTCCAGGACCACTCCACGTGGCTTTCTGCTTATTCTTTGGTGCCAGGATGCCTGCATCCCATCAGCGCCACTATCAGTATTAACGAGGAGCCCCGTTCTCCCACAGATACCACACAGTAAAAGGAGTCTGCTGAGCGGTGATGCACGTTTTTGATGGTACACCTTGTGCCAGGCCACGTCTAACCCCATTTACTTTTGAGCAGTTTCCAGACGCTCTACTTACAGGCCATGGTCTCAGTGACCCAAAGAGCTTTAGGCGGTATAAATTCAGTTCATCTGGTTGTGAGGCCCAGGACGAGGCTGCTGGGGTCAAGGGCGCAGTCAATATGCCTCCTCTTTCTTGGTAGATGAGATTGACTTTCCTCCTACCAATAGAGTTCGCTGGTGACCACCGGAAATTCAATTGCCTGGCTGGATAGTAATTAAAGTTAAGGATGCTCTTAACCCTAGTCATCTCAGCAGCTCATGATTGACAGGCAGGAAACCGCTCTCACAGAGCAGGGCAGGATTCCAGAATCTTGGGAATAGGAAGCAATTCAGGAATCATAAAATTCAATAATCATAAAAATACCACTATGGAGTCCAAGGAGAAAAGAAAGAGCATGTAATGAATTTTATTTTATCTAAATGAACTCAATTTAAAGAACTGGATTTATCCCCAAAACCCTTTAACTTCTATTTCTTCTTTTTTTTACCTCTACCATTTTATTTTTTCTTAATTTGACACATGCATATAAAATATTTTTGCCATTTTCACCCACTGTGTCCTCCTCCTCTACCTCCACTCCCACTGAACCCCTCCCTCCCACTTCCAAGTCTTTTTGGTTGTTGCTATTTCATTTTGTTTTGCTGCAAGCCTCTGATGTTAGTCAGGGCTGTTTTTATGAGCATGGGTGTGGGTTATTTACTAGATCATATGTATCGTGCCAGTATCTATGTCACTAAAGAAAATGAATCCTCTTCCCCAGCAACCATCCACTCTCACAGCTCCTCAAGGAGAGGTGGGGCTCATGAGGCCCCTCTCACATTCAGGACAGAATGTTGATGGACCCCATCATCATGTTGGGGTGCTGTGAGTTCCTAAGGGCAACAGCCGGGGGATATCCGGAAGACAAAAGTTTCCCAGTGCTCCCCATTCTTCCCTTCTCACACCCTTCTCTCCATGTTTTCTGAGGCCTGGAAGGGGTTAATATAGACGTCTTCTATTTAACATGTATTTGTAACTCATAGACTTTGCATATTTAGGCTTTTCTTGGCAAAATGAGAATTAGATGGTCCTTGGTTGGTCTTCTCTTGAAGTGACCTGCCAGTTTTTAAATCTTATTTGATCATCCCTTCAGGGCAATTCCACATAGCTTCTGCTCTATGGCCACATCAATTTTATCCTGTGCTTCCAACTATCTAGGAGGATGTGGATTCCAGGGTCTCAGGGCTTGAACTTGTGACTGGACACATGAAGAAGCCTTATGAGAAAGGACATGTTTTCTATGATTCCTGGTCACCATTCCCATGGTATATCATATGGAATTATCTTGACTCTCTTATATGTGGGGCCCAGCTCATCTATAAGTTCATGAGTTGGATTTTGTAGTTTATCCTGGTATATCTTATTGATTTCTATTGGAATTAATTCTCTCTCTTGTCCTACATGCATGGTCAATTTTTACTTTTCCTAAACATAACTTTTGCTTCATGGGGGGATGCTTCACCATAGCCATATTCTCAGTTTTGAAGGAACAAATTTGTATTACACAATATACAGAGAGTAAGAATAAAATGGCATGGTGTTTGAATAAGAATGACCCCCATAGGCTGATATATTTGAATGCTTAGTCACCAGGGAGTGACACTATTTGAAAGGAATTGAGGGTTAAAAGGGATGGCCTTCTTGGAGGAAGTGTGTCACAGGGTGTGGGATTTGAGATTCAAAAGCCCATTCAAGGCCCATGTCTCTCCCTTTCTCTCTCTCTCTGCCTATAGCTCAGGATATAATTCTCAGCTATTGCATCAGAGCCTGCCTGAAAATCATCATACTCTTCATTGTGATGATAATGGATAAAACCTCCGACACTGTAGTAAACTCCCATAAGAGTTGCCTTGGCCACAGTGTGTCTTCACAGCAAGGACTAAGACAGAAGTTGGTACCAGAAGTGAGGTATTGTTGTGACAGTCCTGACCATGCCGCTTGTTGGAGGGTTATGGAAGACTTTGGGAACTTTGGACCAGAAAAGCAGTTGGACATTTTAAACAGAACCATCCTAATAAGAGCGTGGAAGACAGTGGTGCTGAGGGTAGTTGAACTGTGGGGATCCAGACCAAGAAGTTTCAGAGAAGAAGAATATTAGTAAGTGGCCTAGAGACTGCTCTTGTGCTGTTTTGGAGAGGAACGCGGGTGCTTTCTGTCCTTGCACTGGCAGAGGAGATTTCAAGACAGCCTGGTATTGACTGTGTCGTGTGGTTCTCAGTGATCACTCTTCTGCAGATCTACAATGAAGAAGAACAAGTGGGGTGAGGAGAAATTCAGAACGTACAACTTGAGGAGAAAAGGAGCACCAGGAAGTATAATGGAGCTAAGTCCAATGCTCAAGGAGATAAAAAGTTTAAAGAAAAAAACAATGCAAAACAGAATAAAAGGAGTGGGGACCTCAGGGCAAGACCCAACCCTCTAAGTTTCTAACTCAGGAAAAAGAATTAAAGAGAAGCTTACTCAATGAAGGAAATCATCAACAACAGGAAGCTGATGAAAATGTAACCAAGTTTCAGCCTATCAAGGGACCAAGGGACCAAGGGACCAAGTTTCAGCCTATCAAGCAGCAGAAATCAGCATACTTGGCCACATGGTTCTGGCTTTAGAGTCGAGGATCCATGAAAGGGGTTGTGGAATCTCCCTCTGCATCTAAGGAAAGCTGCTAAGGCCAGTTATATGTCAGGGTGTCTCTGCATGAAGACCTATAGAGGCCAATGAGTGAAGCCTGGATTGTGTTGAAGACCCTAAGATATTAGAGATGCCAGAGCCTAGGATACCAGCGAAGGAGAGCTGCAGACTGGGTATGGAATCAGCCTGAGAAAGAGAAGTGTGTTGCAGTCATCAAAACTGAAATGAGTTGGAGATCTAGGAGTGTCTTGACATCAGACGTGGAGATGCAGAGTTTTGAGTTTGCACTGATGACTTTATGTTTTACTTCCTAACATTTCCTCTCTTTTGAAATGGTACTATATATATCCTATGCTATTATATGATGGAAGTATGTGATCTGCCTTTTTATTTATAGGGGTATAAATGGAGGTTTCTCTCCTGCCTTCCAGTTCCCGAATAACCACTCAGAGGTTTACTATTAATTATAAATGTTTGGCCAATGGCTTAGGCTTACTACTAGCTAGTACTTACATTTTAATTTAACCCATTTCTGTTAATCTAAGTATTACCATGTGGTCATGGTGTAACAGGTCTGCTTAGATGTTGTTCCTTGGGTGAGTGGCTGGTATCCCTCAGACTCTGCCCTTTTTTACTGTATCTCTGCTTGGATTTCCTGTCTGGCTCTATCCTGCCTTGCCATAGGTCACAGAAGCTTTATTTATCAACCAATGAGAGCATCACATATTTACAGCATACAAAAAGACATCCCACAGCACAAGGGATTACAGTTAAGAGATTGCCATGAATCTCAGAAGAGATTTTGAACTTTGGACTTTTAAATAATGTTGACTGTGATAAACTATGAGAGTTTTGAAATTGAACTGAATGCATTTTTGCATTGTGATATGGCTACAAGCCTTGAAGGCCAGGGAGTAGAGTGTGGTGCTTTGAATAAGAATGGCCCCCATAGGTTCATATACTTTGCTTCATCACCAGGGAATGTCACTACTTGGAAGAATTAGAAGAATTAGTAGGTGTGGCCTTGTTGGAGGAAGAATATCATAGGGGTGGAGGGATGTTTTGAAGTTTCAAAAGCTATGCCAAGCTCAGAGACTCTCTCTTTCAAGATGTGGTTCTCAGCTACTGCTCCAACACCGGGCTGCATGCTGCCATGCTCCCTGTCATGATGATAAAGGATTTAATCTCATAAACAGCAAGGTAGCCCCCAATTAAATGCTTTTTTCCCATAAGAGTTGCCTTGGTTATGGTGTCTCTTCTCAGATTAGGACAAATGACGAGCACCAGAAGAGTATCAGACCAGACATGTCCAGTGTCCAGCAGATACTGACTGGGCAAGTCCAGGAACCAGAACAGTCAGGCAGGGCCTCTTTTCCACACAGAGGGTCCCAGGCAGAATATATGCTCCTTGGTGAGACTTCCGACTCGCCATTAGCCCTATAGGTGTCTTTACATCATTCAATAGACGGTAGTGTAGTTGTCAGCTTTGGGAAGGTGCTGGCATTGATTCCCTTCCCAGCTGTGCTCAAGGACAGTGTTTTTACCCAATTTACTCTCCCTCTCAAGGACATGATGTTTACTCCAGCCATCGGGCTCTTCTTTTCCCTTTGCACAAGGTGGGTTGGGGGCATCAGCCAGGTGGGTGTCAGCCAGGGGGCATCAGCCAGGGGTACTTCAGCCTCCAGGCAGGAGATGCTCAAGGGTGCATCTGGTCAGTCAGTGCGGCCCTTGAACCAGGTTTTGAATTTGAATTTGACAGGATCAAGTCAGGGGGCAAAGTGACTCTGCCATTCATGAAGCTGACACACTTAGTGACGTGTCCCACACCTGCTGACTGGAGAGACTCCAGGCATGGTCTCCCCAGGCCAGGAGATGGCTGACCATAAATCTCTCGATGTCTTTCCTTCCCATCAGACCGGGCAATCATTGACCTTGAGAAAATTTTGTCTGGCTTTGTGTTGTGATTTATCAAAATAACAACAGGAAAAAAATCAGTTGTCTGTCTTGGAGAACTGATTTATCTTTAGCTTTCCCTGGTTCTGTGACCCCTAAAGACCTTGACCAGTTAGCCATGTAACATAGTCATGAAAAGTAATTTATACAGCCAAGGCAATCTTCAGATGTAAAAATAGGGAGGCAGAGAAGTGGGGAGGGCCCCAAGCCGACAGTGATTGGAGCTGGAGTTCTGGCCTTACCAATCCCTAGCTGAATGACCAGGCTCAGACACGCGTTATGTAAGCATTTCTCAATGATTAAAACCAAGTGCCGTGAGAGTGAAGAAGTTAATAGGAGAGAGTGTCGGGAAGTGCTTTTTAATATTATTTGGGTTTAATTAAAATTTCCACCAGTGCTGTAGCTTTGTGCTGACCCCGGGCTGCTCTTCTTCATTAACTCTGGTTTTCTTTCCGTTTGATTCTTGGTTTGGTTGTGTGTGTGTGTGTGTGTGTGTGTGTGTGTGTATGTGTGTGTGTGGCTTTATCGGAGTCTCATGCAGTCCAGACCAGTCTGGATGACTCGAACTCCTGACCCTCTAGCCTACATCGCCTAGGTGCTGGGGTTGCAGGCATGGCCACCACTCCTGGGAACCTAATGTTTAAGGTGAGTCATGAAACCAGTGACACATCTTAGTGTAACTAGCGGAGTCACCACTAACGTGGTTACAGGGTAGACAGAATCTGAAAGACACCATGACAGAGACGCTAGGTTTGACAGGTCTGGTTTCAAATGATGCACAGGAAATATCCGGGCTGCCTTCAGTGGGAGTGTGTCTCTTTCTTTTGGCTCATCCTTCCTCACCTTCTGAAAGTGTCACTACACCAAGTCCCTATAGGTTGCTGATATTGTGGGGGCAGCTAGCCAGAACCTGACTCAGGCTGACTGGGGACAGTGAGCCCAATAAAAGTGAACAACCCTTGCTGTCTTAGTTAGGGTTTCTATTGCTGTGAAGAGACACCACGACCATGGCAACTCTTATAAAGGAAAATATTTAATTTGGACTGGCTTACAATTCAGAGAGTTAGTCCGTGTCATCATGGTGGGAGGCTTGGTAACACACAGGCAGACATGCTGCTGGAGAGGAGCTGAGAGTTCTCCTCTGGACTGGCAGGCAGCAGGAAGGAAAAATGCCACACTGGTCCTGGCTTGACCTTCTGAAAACTCAAAGCCTGCTCCCCCACCCAGTGATACATTTCCCCCAACAATGCCACACCCACTCCAACAAGGCCACACCTCCTAATAGTGCCACTCCCTATGAGCCTATGGAGGCCATTTTCATTCAAACCACCACACTTTGGCACAGATCCAAAACAATATCAAGCCCAGAACACAGTAGATGCCATTTGTGGTTTACCATGTGTTATCAAGACAACAGAGGCACTGCTTGCCACGGAGGTTCTGTTTCCCAGGTTGAAAAAAATAATTATGGGGATTAAGGGAGGGTGATTAAAATGAACGTGTATTCACAGGACAAACAGTGCAAGGGTTACCCTGTATGCGCCTCAGTAAATTCTTCAAACGCCTCCTGCCTCCAGATCTGGCCTGCAGTTCCTCTGCTCCCACCCCAAACACACTATCCATCTCCTGTGCTCCTGAGCCCTGCCTAACTAGCCAGCCTTCCCCAACCTCAGCCTCTTCATTAGCGAGAGTGTAGGCTTCCTCCCCACTTCTCCAGCCAGTGTGCATACCCAGCAGCACCATGCTACCCTGAGACTCCCCTGCAAAGGTGCGCTCATCTCTGACTCTGACAGGGTTCAGCTGTTACCACTGCTACCCTGGAAGCTCGAAAGATATACGAATGCCTCGCCTAATGTCACATGAATGGTCCAATCAACCCCCAGTCAATGTGGAAGGTGACCTTCAGGGGTGGGAAAATTAGGCAGAATAATTTCTCTGAGAACGTTTTGCTGCTTGCGAGCTGCACATAAAACAGGAACATGCTTTTGTTTTTTTTTAAGACAGTGTCTCACTATGTAGATCTGGCTGTCTAGGTTGGCCTGAAACTCACAGAGATCCACCTGCCTCTGCCTCCCCAGTGCTGTGATTAAAGGCATGCACCACCACTTTACCTGGCCACAGAAACATACTTAGTCCTTAGGACTAAAACAGAGGCCACGGTAAATCCCTCTTGCCAGGGCTGTGCTCGCTAAGTGAACAGCATCAATGGGATAGGGCAGCGCATTCTGCACTCTTAAACCTTACCTTCTTTCTCAAGCAAAACCAACAACCAACTAACCAACAAAAACCCTTCCCTTGATCTTCCAAAATAATCCCAACTTCAATCCACCCGCTTCTAGATCTCATCTCGCAGGGAGGAGGTTTCGGTTGTGTGAGTCTATTTAATAACTACAACAAGTTATTGGGCAAAGCATCTAGGTCTTGTTCAGCCAATCTGGTTTTTCCCGTTCCTATCGGGTAATAAGACTGTCCCATTGTGCCTTCTCCTCCACCTCTACCCTGCTCCAGGGTGCTGAACTACAGATTAGTGGCCACACACGAGGAAGCCAAGAGAAAGCAGAAAAGCCAGGAGCAGGGCAGAAGGAAACTTCGGGGCGGATTGTTGTGAAGAGGAATCAGGAGGGGACGTTTGCAGAGCTGCTGGCATGGGCTATGCAGCGCACCTTCTTTAATGGCACCACGGAGATGCCACTGAGATTGGAATTACTCCTAATTACTGGTGACTGCTAGAATCCACCTGCATAAACCCCGCTGAGATGGAGCCAGGTGGGTGTCAAGGTTTTATTTCATCCACATCAAAGTGTGTGCTTATAGATAGAAAACTCTCCAGAAGATTACCAGCTGCCAGGTTTAAAGACTTAACTCAACAAGGGACAGGATGATGGAACATGGTACAGCATGCAGTCATCACCGAGGGAGCATGATAGATGTGAGTTATGCTGAGAGAGTTATGTCTCTCAGGGGACAGCGAGATGTGTGATCCATGACTCCTTCAATTGCTGTTGAAGGCATGTGTTCGCGGCACAGAGAGTATTTATGAAAATTGCCGGGCCCCTCTGGTATTTGGACAGATCATGCATTCCATGTGGAAAACAAGCTTCCTCGAGGTCTTTCTGAGTAATTTGTCTTTTCTGTTATGCAAACAGCAGTCTCTATTAATGCAGTGCTCGGGGCAACGATGCGGTCCAGATCCGCAAGGCACCTTCCACAAACCGTCTTTGATGAAAAATTAAACAGACACTAGACTTTCTGCTTCAAACCTAATGAGCAAGCAGGAGACTACTCAGGAAACCTGAACCTGACTGACAATTGCTTCTAGATTCCTTACAAATTAAATCATGTTTGCGTCTTAGATTTCCGATGGTAAAAGTTATCGGCACTCCTGGATGCTGAGTTAGAAAGGCTGGTCCAGACATAGACAGATGACCACGCAAACTTGCTAATTATTTGGTGCGTGTCATCAAAGCATTTTACAGTATGGTAGAGGGATCCAGCATGGCAACCCAGGAGCTGTCTGAAGCTGAGCAAGTATTAAGCAGGTGGGGACCTGGCATGTGGCCACTGGCACTGAGCAGTTTATGTTAGAGGAAAGTACTGCTTATGTAGCTATGTGATGCTTAAATCATGGCATGGGACAGACAATAAAATGGGAGTATACAGCTCCCCTGTGGGTTTTTAATTTAAAGCACCAATTAAAACACACACACACACACACACACACGCACACATACACTCACACACATACACATACACACACACCAAAGATTGTAAATGCACATTTCCTTACCTGTGTGTGCATAATTTATATGCTAAGCAAAATATATAAAGACATTTACAAGTAGATATTGATGCCTATTTTTGAAAAACTAAACTGGTAGACTAGGGGGAGACTATTTGAAAGAGAAACATTTACCTTTACTCTGTGTTTCTCTACTTTTTTGTCCCTTACCTAGGAGGAATTAATCATAATTAGTGAGTAATTACATTTATAAAAATTAAAATAAGGCTACTGTGATGACTTTGAGGGTAAAAAAATTCACTCTCAAGCCTGGTGACCCAAGTTTGGTCTCCATTTCCACAGGGTGGAAGGAGAAAGTCAACTCCCATAGTCACGCCTCTCGAAACACACACACATACACACTCATACAGTGGCACAGCAAACACCCCAATATTTAAAATGTAATTTGGTTGATGGGGAGTTTCAAAAACAGTGACATAAAGAGGCTGAAATCATCTGTCCTTTCAGCTGTAACTTCAGATAATTATGCTAATATGCTTGACGGCTGGAAAAGATGCTGTATCCTGGCAGAAACAATAAACATTTATTTCCCACAGTTCCCGAGACCAGGAATTCCAAGGTCTGAATCCCAGCAAGATTTGGCTCTGCAGAGGTCTCTCTCCCAGACTCATGACAGCTCCTTTTCTACGGTGGCCTCTGACTGTACCAAGGTGGAGAGCTAGTCTGTCTCCTGGCTCTGGTAGGTCCTAACCCTATCAGGAAGACACCCGCATCCCCCCACACCCATAAACCTAATCAGCTCAAAGGCCACACACCCCAACACCATCACATTGGGATCAAGGCTTCTTTGAGGATATCGACACAACATTCATGATTTCCCGCATACTTTCTTCCAGCTTCTCATATATGTATTTATATGTATAGAATATCCATAGTTTTGTATCCTGTCCTAGTCATTTTGTCGAGTGGAATATTACCTTAAGATACATGCATATATGTGGGATTAGTAGGCGAAAGACCACAAACTTTGGAGTGTTTTTGGTCCATATTGCTAATCAGCTTTCCAAGAAGGTGGACTGAATTTATAGTTCTGCCAACAGTATATAAAAATATTTGCTGTGTGTACCACTGCCAATGTTGAGGATCAACATTTTAGAAATTGTATAATGCTATCTGATAATGTTCAAGATCTTGGTTAAAGTATAGGGATACATACAGGGAAGTGTCTAGCTTTTCACAAAATAAACACTGCTAGACTTAGCCAAAACAAGAAACTCAGCAATTCTACGTGCTCAGAAATGCCCTCCAACCCCCGTTTCAAACCTCCCTAAGGATAACAGCTCTCCTTACTTCTAACAGCAACAGACAGTATGGTTTCCATTCCTTTGTTTATAGGACTGTTTTAGAAATCTGGCATGCTATATGCATTTTCCATTCTGTTGTTACTGGACATCTGGACGATTTCCAATTGTGGATTATCAGCATTTCTATGTAAACCAGTTGGTGGCTGCATTTTTGCTGGTGGTCTTCCTGGGCCATGGGGTATAGCTACATTCAGCCTCAGTAGACACTGATGACCTGACTCCAGAATGGCTCTTTAAACCTAGACATTCCTAGGGTTGGATAAGGACCTAGTTTCATCGAATGTTGGTTACCTTCTGATAACTCTGTCTTTTCACTTCACCCAGTTGTCAGCTTGTTCTATTGTAACATTGTCACTTTAACTTTTATTTCTTAATGGCTAATGAAGGGAACAACTTTTCATGTGTTCATTGGGAGGTAACCCTCGCTTGTAAAAGAGTGTTTTCCTATTGAGCTGGCCATTTCTTATTAACTTGTACAAGCAAGTTTAATATTCTAGGTTTGAGTCCTTCACTAGATACTCTGCTGGTTGGGTTACTGTCATCTGT
>NW_004949109.1:7915081-7935553 GCF_000317375.1 Microtus ochrogaster
CTTTCTCTCTCTCTCTTCCTTCCTTCCTTCCTTCCTTCCTTCCTTCCTTCCTTCCTTCCCTTCTCTTCCCTTCTTTCTCTCTCTCTCTCTTCCTTCCTTCCTTCTTTCCTTCCTTCCTTTCTTCCTTTTTTTTTTCTTTATTGTCAACTAGACACAAGCTAGAGTCATCTGGGAAGAGAAACTTCAGTTGAGAAAATGCTTCCATCAGATTGCCCGTAGGCAAGTCTGTGGTACCTTTTCTTGATTAATTGTTGATGTGGGAGGCTCCAGCTCACCTGGGCAAGTGGGTCTGGATTCTATAAGAAAGCAGGCTGAAAATGGATAGAGCTAGAAAACATCATTTTGAGTGAGGTAACCCAGACCCAGAAAGACAATTATCACATGTACTCACTCCTAAGTGGTTTTTAAACTTAAAGCAAAGAAAACCAGTCTACAAATCACAATCCCAGAGAACCTAGACAACAATGAGGACCCTAAGAGAGACATACATGGATCTAATCTACATGGGAAGCAGAAAAAGGCAAGATCTCCTGAGTAAATTGGAAGCATGGGGACCTTGGGAGAGAGTTGAAGGGGAGGGGAGAAGCAGGGAGGAGAGCAGAGAAAAATGTAGAGCTCAATAAAAATCAATTTAAAAAGGCAGACTGAACAAGCTCTGAGGAACAAGCCAGTAGCAGCCCTCCACGAATTCTGCTTCAGTTCTTGCCTCCAGCTTCCTGTCTTGAGTTACTGCCCTGCTTCTCTCTCTCCCTCTCCCCTCCCTTTCGTTTTTTGAGACAGCCTTTCTCTGTGTAACAGCCCTAGCTGTCCTGGAACTAGCTCTGTAGACATGCTGGCCTCAAACTCATAAAGATCCATCTGCCTCTGCCTCCCAAGTGCTGGGATTAAAGGCATGCACCACCGCCGTCAGCTGCATTTACTTCTCTTGAAGATGGTCTCTGAGCAATAAGCTAAAGTAAACCCTTATCTTTTAGCCAATTGTGAATAGGCTGAACACAGCAACAGAAGGCAAACTGAGATATAAATTGGAACCAGGTCATGAGTTATTGGTATGACAGACCTGGCCATGTGTTTTGGGGAGGATTGCGGTGACATTTGGACTTCGGAGTAGAAAATCTGCTGAGCGCTCAGAGTTCAGTGGGCTGTTCTGTAAGAACTCAGAAGATAAAAATGTTGAGAGTGATACAGATGATGGAGGCCTTGCTTGTGAAGTTGAGAGGAAAGCCAAGGTCCTGTCAGGACTGGAGCTGAAGAACTGGCTGTGGCTAACAAGAGGCCATAAGCACAAAACTCAAACTGATGCTGCTCAGCTGGGCCTGGAGTCAGCTGTGCTGAGGAAGAGAGTGACATCGTTAGGCCAAATCTCTGGGAAGTGTTTCCTCAAGGTCGGCACACAGAAGCGGTGATCCAGAAGGGGCCAAGTCTGAACCTATTACTTGCAGCTGAACTTGGGCAACATCTAAGACTTTCCCAGATGATGCTGGTTGTGAAGGCATGAAGGAGCCATGGAGAACAGGGAGGCTTGGCACTGTGAGAGGCCAGGAGAGACCATTGGTGAAGGTGAGACCTCAGATGCAGTAGAAGCCCCAAGACTGAAGAGGCTGTGGAGAGACGTTAAGACTTAACACCACGTAGCAGGGTTAGATTTCCTGGAGAGGGCATGAGAGGCTATGGGTGGAGGTACAGCCCTTTTGTAGTAGAAACCCCAGCATTTTGGAGATGCCATGACCATAGGACTTCTAATAAGGACAACAGCGGGTATGGGGATGGCCTGAGTCCAGGGGACAAGCTGTGTGTGTCCTGCAAGTGACGGAGCTGGAGAGGAGTCCGGAAGATACTGAGTGACATTGAGCTTTACCCTGCTGGCCTTTGGTTTTACTTTGAGCTGATTGTACCCACATCCTGGCGCTTACTTTCTGAAGTAAGAATTATGTAACTTATTTTTGCTTTTGCAGTAGCCCACAACTAAGAGACTTTGAGATTTTAGATGGCTTTTTGATATTTTAAAGAGGCTTTAAACTTTGAAAGAGACCTTGGATGTTTTAAAAAGACTGAACTTTTTTAGAGTGTTTGAAATTTTAATTACGATGGGACTTTTAAAGATATGTTTTATATTGCAGTATTGACATTAATATGAGATCTTGGGAATAAACAATAAAGGAAAGGTTAAGGTTTAATAATGACCTATTGATGTGTCAAATTGAATAGGAATCAATTGTCCTTTGTTATCGTTTATTTTGGCTTTTGTCAGTTTGGCACAAGCTAGACTTATCTGAGAAGAGGAACTTTAATTGAGAACCAGATTACTTGTAGACAATGATATTATATATATATATATATATATATATATATATATATATATATATATGATTGATATAGGTGAGCCAGCCCATGGATCGTGTGGGGAAGACAGTGCCACCCCTGGGCATATTTGGTCCCACGTTGTTTTATAACTTGTTGGCTTTTTAACTATTTGTAACATGCATTTATATACTCAGATCACACTATCTTTAATGATTTTTTTCTCCATTCATTTTAAGTTTTAAAAGTTGCATTTATTTGTTAGGAAAAATGTAATTTTTTCCTAATTACTTTTTAATTATTTTTTCAGGATTGGGGAATCAAACCCAGGGTCTTTCACATGTTACACAGGATTCTACCACTAATTTACAGCCCTGGACATCAAAACAAACAAACGAACAAACAAACAAACAAACAAATATTTCATTTTAGAATAGGTTGTCACTAAGTTGCTTGGGTTGAACTTGAACTCTACAGCCAATCCTCCTGCCTCATCCTTTGCTAAGGTTACAGACCCATACAGGCTTGCCTTGTCTTTTGGTTGTTATTTGTTTCTCATGTTTAGCTCCTTCATTCTGGTTGAATTGGTTTGATCTTGTGAGGTAGGAATCTGAATCCTTGAATCTTTCTACGACCTAGACCAATTTCCTTTTTTATAGATTAGTGATTCTCTTTCTAATTAGTTTATAACGGCTCCTTTATAAGTTGAGTTTATTTATATACTATAAATAAATATTAGACTACCATATCAAAATTTGTTTCATGGGTATATATGCTGATCTTTGACTTGTGTTTCAACTCTTTTGTTATGCTACATATTTTAGGTGGGCATTTTTATTAATAAGTTTTGTTCGTTGATGATCCTTTTTGCACACAATGCATGTTGGTTACTCTCCCTGACTGCTCTTATTTTCTTCCCACCCCAGCCAGTTCCCTTCTCTCTTACAGATCTCTTTGCCATATTTAGTGGTTTTGGTTTGGTTGAGTGTCCCTCCTGGATCACAGAAGGCAGCCTTTCACCTGGCCTAGGAAGAGGAAGGAGTTCACTGCACAGCTCCCCCCTATGCCAGCAGGTCTGGAAAGGGACTGGGCTGTGTACTCTTGAGTCCCCAACATTACCTATGGACCAGGAACCAGGCCCAGTTCTGCCAGAGCATTTGGACAGCGTACAGCTGGACTTGGGGGCGCCACCATCTTCTGTCCACACATCCGCCTCTACCCAAGATGTCAGTCACATCAGGTCCATGGGTGAGCCTCAGAGGGCCGGACACAGAAAGGAGGGAAGTCACACCAGTGAGCAGTCAGCAAATGGATGGTCCTCAGTGTGGTCAGTCCATGCTAGTGACCAAAGCAACTCAACCGGAGACCTGTCTGCTACGCTCAGCCTTGCTCCACAGCCTATGCTTGCACAGGATGGAATGGCAGCCACTTGCCACCTATACTGCTACAAGTAGTGCAACTCTGGGGCCACCATGACAACAACACCATCACAACCTAGCCTTGGAGTTCTGGTTTAATGACTGACTGCTTCTAGGATGGATAGTGCCTAGCACTGTAAGAGTATCTGCTTTCCACCTTTATTTTTGTAATGGCATAACCAGATATGCAGGTTTCTGAGAGTTTACTCACACCTCCTTGGTCTTAACTAAGCCCCCCTCATTGCCCTGCTTCTCCCATATCTTATCCATTTCTATGTTTGAACTTTTCTACTCCCAGTATACAGTTTCCCACATCCTATCTATGTGCTACTGCCCACCCCCTCCTTTAAGGTAGTCCTCCCTTGCTAATCCCTCCCTAGCTTCCTGGTTCTCCAAGCTAAACACATGTGACTCAAGAGCTGGAGCTAAAATCTGAGTAGAGCCGGGCAGTGGTGGCGCACGCCTTTAATCCCAGCACTCTGGAGGCAGAGGCAGGCGGATCTCTGTGAGTTCTAGGCCAGCCTGGTCTACAGAGCTAGTTCCAGGACAGGCTCCAAAGCCACAGAGAAACCCTGTCTCGAAAAACCAAAAAAAAAAAAAAAAAATAAAATCTGAGTAGAAGAGGAAATGTGGCGTTTGTCTTTCTAAGCTTCAGTTGCCTCATTAAGTATAAATTTTTCTAGTTTCATCCATTTATCTGCACATTTCATGATTTCATTTTTCTCCATAGCTGGATAAAGTTCTGTGTGTAAATAAACCAAATTTTTATTATCCACCCATTGCTTCATGGGCAGCAGGGATGATTCCATTTTCTGGACACTGCGCACAGAGTTGCTATGGACAGATGTGCGGGCAGGTGTCTCTAGGTGGATGCAGAGTTCCTGGGTGCACGCCCAGGGTGAGATAAGTTTTATTATGTAGCTTTTTTTCTTTACTCAGAGTTTCATTTTGTTTGGTTTCCTTTAGGTTAGGCATGTGTTCTATCGTTTTCCAACTTTTTCAAACATTGTTTTGGCTGTAGCATACTTCAGTAGATGGCTCAGTCTATTGAAACTTTCTCGTTTGTTTGCATTCTAAATGTCCTTTGAGAGTTTGAGGTAGAATGACCTGAATCTGGGAAGTAGCTTGTGGAGAAAGGTTGATCTTTTCCTTTCAATGTGCGGTTGTTCACACTGGAGTTGTTTGTTTTTTCCAACTCTCCGTCTATTTGAAATTCTCACTTGCATTTGCTCTTGTGTTTATATTTTCCACAATAAACATTAGTGAAGTGTTTGCCATGCAAACATAAGGATGTGAGTTTCCATCTCCAGCACCCATGCTGGCCACAGCGGTGCATGCCTTGAATCCCAGCACTAGGGAGGCTGAGACATGAGGATCCCCAGAGATACTGGCCAACTCTTCCAAGTGAATCAGCAAGCTTTAGATTCAGTGAGAGAGCCTGTCCCAAACAGAGAAGGTGGGGAGTGACATGAAGACAGCCAGTGCCGACCTCTGGCTTCTACGTACTCTCTCACACATCCCGCCAACAAGTGCACACAATATACCACACATGCACACAAAACACGAAAGCAAAGCTCTAGCAACAATGTGGATATCGCGCATTATGGAGCTGTTATTTGGCTATTGCTCTGCTCCCTGTTGAATGAAGTTCCAGGGGGCTGTTCCTTATCAGGTCGGGGTGGCTGTGCGGCTGTTTTCAGTCTAGACTCTGGCTAGGTCAGGAGAGTGAAAGACAGCCAGGGAAGGAATGCTTGGGAGCTTCTCTCCGCCCTGTAGTTCTTAGCCAGCTGGACCCACAACTGTCACCATAATATTCAAGCTACAGTAAGCAACTGCAATCCAAACCAGGGCTGGGGTCAGGTTTAATTGGGCAAACAGGAAAAAAAAAGCCAATTGCCATAGTCTTATGGTCTCTTTATTACCCTTATAGTAATTCAAGCTGTATTTTTAATCAGTTGAAAAATTCGAATCCGACTTACTGTGTTATGGAAGGATATTACAGTAGTTGGCAGTGAAGCTTATACTATATTTTATTTATTAATTTTTACTATAGGATTGTACTATGTAGCCCAAACTGGCTTCAAACTCAGAATCCTCCTACCACAGCCTTTTAAATGCAGAGATTACAGGTATGTATTACTATGATGGCCAAGTACATATGACTTTAAATGACTTCATTGCACGTCTTTCATTTCTCCAAATGTTAAATACACAAATACAAAGGACAACCTGTATTTGGAATAGAAAAGAAAAGTTATTTACCTTTGTTTGTATCATGGGTGGGTATAAGTTTCTTGTTATTTGGACATGTTGCTGGGGAGATGGCTCAATGGTTAAGAGTACTGGATGCATTTCCAGAGGTCCCAGGTTCAATTCCCAGCACCTACATAGAGGCCCACAACTACAGGTCCAGGATATCTGATGCCCTCTTCTGACCTACACAGGTACTGCACAATGCATAGGATTGCATGCAGGCAAAGCACCCATAAACATACAATAAAATTAAAAACATATTAAAATTATTTGGACATGTGTACAGTTCATGACAGTACCTGTGTGACATTTGCCTCCAAGACGGCAGTCACTAGTTCTTCTGCACCAAGTGCCAAGCTCAACTCTTCACTGTGTCTCACTTAACCATTACCCATGCACCGTCCCTCGTCATGTGTCACCGACAAAGCCAGGGTAACTACACATGTGAAACTTCCATAGAGTGCGCTCTGCAGAAGAGGAGGTAGAGGTGGAGCAGATCGGTAATCGATTCCTTGAGCCTGTTTGGAGGACCTCAGAAAGGCCGCCTCTCTGCTCTCTTCCCCAGGCAGGCCGCTGTGGCTCTCCACCCACTGGTAGAGAAGAATTACTCTGGGGCAAAGCACCTGCTTTCCTTGTCTGTTGTCATTTAACGTGTAAATTGTTTGGGGAAGTGTGAAGTCATTATCACCTTACTTACAAAGAGTTCTCAAAATTAGAGAAACTGAGAAAATGAACGCTCAGGCTTTGGGGGGGATGGGGAGCCTCAGATTAGGAGGGGGGAGGCCAAATGAGGTGTTTAGAAGAGAGACTACTTTGTGTCTTTCCAGTGTGGTAGGCATGGACAGTGTGCAGAACTATTATTACTCCACATAACCATAGCTATGGTTACTGATATTTTATAAACTTAGTTAAAACAATTTCATCTTCCCTTGCTTTTAATCTCTAGCCCACCAACAATTTATTGGCTGCTATTACGAAATCTTTATATATTTTTAATTAAATCAAATGTTTTTTGAGGATTTCACTCATGAGTATTCTGTTGACATCCTTTCTTCCCTCCCTCTCCAACTCTCCCAGCATCCCGTGCCTCCCTCTCAAATTCATGACTTCTTAATTATTATTGTAATACATAGATGCATGTATGTAAATGTGTGTGTGTGTGTGTGTGTGTGTGTGTGTCCTGCTGATAAGACTAATGTGTTAGGCAGCTCTTAAGAGAAACAGAACAATTCTAGGTATGTATACATTGTGAGAGAAGGCTTGATATTAAAGAATTGGAGAAACTGAGAGATTTTAAATCTATAAGGTAGACCTCACACTGAGGTCCAGGAAGCCTTGATGTTGAAACTCCTGTCCAAAGGCTGTCTGCCTCCGAATTTCTTCTTGCTTAAGGACAGGGGGCTTGCAGCTCATTGCAGGAAGCTTATGGACAGTATAGATGGTGTTGAAATTTATTCAAAGTCTACCAATTTATATGTTACTCTCACCTACGAGAGTCTCTCTCATAAGCTCAATGTGATAGTATATCCGTGTAATCTCAGCACTAGGGAAACTGCAGCTTGTAGCTTCGAATCCAGTCAAGATCATATGGTGAGGCCCTGTCTCTAAAGATCAAACCAATACAAACCAAAAAGTCCCAAATAGCCAACAGGCCAACCAAAATGGACAACAATCCCCAATATTGTCATAGATATGTCTAAAGTAATAATACTGGATCAGATACTGGGACCTGTAGCCTACCCAAACTGGCCCATGAAATCAACCATCACAGCCAATGCTCCAAGACTACCTCAACTGAATTTAGTAGTGTGCGTTCAAATAAAAACATCCCAAAGTTTTCCAGACGCTGGCTTACTCATTACCTACTGCTTACTATAAGTTCAGAACCATGTTTAAGTAGCTCTGTTTAACTGAGCGTCCTTAACTCTCTGCTCACAGGACTTCCTTACACTCTAAAAATTATTGAGGAGCCCAAGGCACTTCTATTTATAAAGACTGAATGTGTTCATCACACTGAATAATAAAGTTGATAAAGTTTTAGATAATCATTAATTCATGTGAAAACAATAACAAACTTGGTAAATATTTATATAAACAATATTTTATGCTAACTATATTCCTCGAAAGGAAAGCAAAACAAAGAAAATAACAAAGAGTGGCATTGTTTTACACTTTTAGATAGTTGACTTGATGGACAACAACTGGATATTCATGTTTCCTGACTCACTTTGTTTCTGTCTGTTATTTTGTCTGAAGAATTGTGTATAAACCACCTGCTTCTCTTCAGATACGTGGTTGGCAGAAAAGTATTTGATTGGCTTTCTCAGAACAGGGTACTCTCCAGCTGGGCTATATACAGATGAATACCTATTGCTCATCTTGTCAGTAAAAATAATATTCCAAGAAAAAGCCCCTCGTTCAGCTCACATGTCGAAGCTATATAGCAAGTCCTTGTGTACAAAACCAAGCCAAACCAAATCCCCCCAAAACCCAAACAGCCAACTGATCAACCAAAGCTAACAACAATAACAACACAAAAACCAAGGGCCCTGACACTTCACAGATGTGTCCAGAATAAACCTGACCAAATATCTGGGTCCCAGAGTGCTTTATGACTCCTGCTAACCATCTGACTTCCACCAACTGCTTTGCTTAGAGTGATCACCTGGTCCCCAGATCCCTGGCTGAGCCCAGACATACCCCGAATTTGTGAGTTTTTTCAAAGAGAAGCTGGTTTCGACTTTGCAAGTTTGCGATGTGGACACACTGTTCATCACAGTGTCACTGCTAGTCTGATATGGTTTTAACCTTTCAACTTAGTATAAGGACACACCCTTTGGCTACAGGGATTTTTAACTTTTTTAAGGATTTATTATCTAATTGTGAAAGGCTCTACTTTGAGAAAGTGGTTTTTTTTAAATTAAATAATGGTTCTAAACACACACCCTTCATTTGTTAATCTTTTATGGCTGAATATATATCAACTATTATGTTGCTATGTCGTTGTTTTCCATTTCAATATTGAAGCGTATAGTCTACAGCATATCTGTCTAAATTATCAGCTCCATTATATTTATTGTCTTAGAGACTATTCATTGCTTTTCTAATTTGTGGGTAATTGGAAGATAAATAAATTGTATTTTATAAAGTAGTTATTTTAATTAAATTTCCTCTTGGGAAGACAAATAAATTTCATTTCTATTTGCAATAATTATGCAAGATAACTGTGGCGATTTGAATGAAAAGCATATAGGCTCAGGTGTTAGAACCCTTGGTGTGCAGATGGTGTGCTGTCAGGTGGATGTTGTTGGGGAACTTTAGAGTTGTGCCCTTGCTAGAGGAAGCACATCCCTGGGCTCAGGCTGTGAGAGTTTACAGCCTCACCTGCTTCCAGCGGTCTCTCTGTTTGTGTTTGATGATGTCGTATCTCAGCTTCCTGCTGGTCTCCTGCTGTCTTTCTGAATATCCCTCCCATAATCATAAACCAAAATAAAATACTCCTTCTATAAGTTACCTTTGGTCAGAAATGTAGTGAATATGATAGTAACACATGCAGGTGGTGCGGGAAAAGGGCCCTATGGCTTCTGCGCTTAGCACTATCTATCCACACAGGGTAGCTTTCTTTAAACCCTCTCTCTTACCATTATGTTTTAAATTAGTTTTAAAATTAAGTTTCCATATGTTTTTCTCATATAGTCTTAGTTTTAGTGTACCCTCCTCCCTATCCTACTTCTGTTTAACCCTTGCCCCTCCAGGATTCTCTCCCTCTCCCTCTGTATTAGTGATGTTTCTCTAGCTGTGATAATACCATGACTCAAAGCAACTCAGGGAAGAAGGGATCCATGATGGCACACCATTCCTGAAGAACAGATGCCATCATGGTGATGAAAGCTTGGCGCGGTGGCAGGAGCCAGAAGCTGGCCAATCACATTTTCATCCACCGCAGGAAGCCGAGAGTGAGAGCAGGAAGTGGCGTGGGGCTATAAACACTTAAAGAGCTCCCCTAGTGATAATTTCAGACACATAGGACTTAGAAAACTTACCTCTACTGACTGTTTTTGGAAGCACTGGGGTTTGAACCTAGAGCAGTGGGCATGCCAGGTCACCACTATGCCAACTAACCTGTATCCCCAGCACCATTTTATATAAAGAATTAATTAAGGTTGAAGTTGCCATAGCAAAAAATAAATGGAAAGGTGCTTGAGTCAAGAGCTAAGAAATGAGTCCCAAGGAAATAAATACATGTTGAAAATCAAGCCAGGACAACCCACAGCTGTGCTGTTCAGTCTGCACACCAGGCAACCCATGTCTGGGAGCCACACATAGTGAAAACATGTAAATTGTAAAATAAAAGTGTGAGTCAACATTTTTCCAGTATATTTTTGCCAAAAGAAACAGGTAAAATTAATTTAAAAAATATATTTAACCCAATATATTCAGAATATTATCATTTTAAAACACAACCAGTGTAATAATTATTAGCCATTGAGGTCATATTTTTCCTTACTAAGTCTCTGAAATCCCCTGTGTTTTTAGGGTCTGGAGCATGTCTCAAAGCAGAACAGCCAAATCTTACATGGTCCAAAGTAACATATGTCTGTTTCTGACCCTGATCTCAAGCTAGGGCTTCAGATGTCTTTGAGAACACCAAGATGCAGGTGGGGAAGAAAGTCTGCCGCCTCGTCTCCTTTTCTGAGTGGGTTGGCAGCAAGATAAAATCCTGACCAAATGTTAAAATTCATTGTAAAACATTAAAATCCACACCCATCAGATAAAATGCAAAACATGGGGAGAAAATAAATGAGAAGCCATGACGGATAAGAAAAGGTATACATGCTGGAATTCCATGTGCTAAAAGAATAAGGTATGTGACAGCAGCAGGCTCCATCAGTGCCTCATCCCCAATGACCCTTGCTCACCAGCATTTATGACCTTGTGTAATCCTTCTTGAGGATGGGCAGAACCTACTGTCTCTCCTGCAATGAACAGAACACAATGTGGGTGGTAGGATATCGCCTCCAAGATCAAGTTACAGAAAGGTTTTGGATTCCTTCTGTGGGGAGTGTTCTTTCAACTCTGCCTCCCTCCCTCATGTGTTCTCCCTGCTCCCCCAGTTCCTCCTAGGAAAGCCCGTTGCTATGCCTAATCAAGTGGTGGTCAGAAGGGCCAGTGGACATGGCACAGAAGACTAAAGCAGCCAACAACCACCTAAAGGCATTTGAAAGAGACTCCTGCCTCACTTCCAGTAGCATTTGGATAAGAACTCAGCCTCAGCTACTAGCTCGGCTGCCTCCTATGAAACCTGGACCCAGGGTCATCCAGGAAAGGGCATCTGAAAGCCATTCATAGAAACCAAGAGGTAGCAAATGCTACTTTAAACCACTAAGTTTGGGGCAATTTTTTAGATAGCAATTGTGGTTTAAATGAGACTACTTCCATAGGCTCATATGTCTGAATGCTTGGTGTCTAGTTAATGGAACTGTTTGGGAAGGATTAGGAGGTGTGTGTGTTCTTATTGGAGGGGATATGTTATGGGGAGTGGACTTTGAGGTTTCAAAAGCCCATACCAGGCCCAATCTCTTTCTCTGTCTCTCTTTCCCTCTCTCTTTCCCAGCTGCCTGAAGACCAGGATGCTGTAGGAGTTCCTTCCACTCCTTCAGCCAATAGCCTTTAAAATACCAGTTCACTTGGGCATGGTCTCTTACACTATAAATACAGCTGTAAACATGTGCTCTCTCTCTTGCTCTGGCTCTTGCTTCTGGCTGCTAGACTCTGTTCCTGTTCCCCATTTGTGCAGAGGACTATTATCTAGGACAGTGATCTGTAAGTCTCCCCTAAATAAATAACCCTCTATTATTCATAATTCTGAACTAGTGTGGGATTATTTTTTGACTTCCACCATCATCTGGTACCCAAATGTGGGGAGCAGTTCACACTTTTTGGGATGAGTCTGCCAGCCACATGGCACATTGGGCACTGACTCTCCTGCCTGCAGCTTTAGCTGGCCCTCAGATGCAGCAGGCTGCTGCTCAGCTTGTGACTTACACACCAGTCCACAGACTGCTGCCTGTGATCCCTGCAATACACACAGTCCATAACTCGCACTGACATAGAACTTTGGGTTTCCTCTTTATCCTGGGCCCCAACTCTTGGAATTGTTTGATCACCTTAATAACTGTTCTTAGTTTGTTAAACAAAGCACATTTTTTAGTACCTAAGTAAGCAGCACATGCTGTTCAGTGCTGATAGCGTCCCTCGGCCATGTGGCTGCAACTGTGACACCTGCTGGCCGATAACAACCATTACACCTACTTCAATTCATTGTAATTGCCTTATGACAAATAAGATCTGAAAAATTACAAAAAAATGACTGATACCATCCAGGTGTTCAATAATCATTTTGCTTATATTATGGAAGGTATTGTGTAATACTTAAGCTATTTTCCTTCCTATTGTTTGATTCTAGGAATTAGCTTTGTTTTCAATATTATCTCATTAAAAATGGCTCAATACTATGGAGAGAAAATTATCTGAAAGAATTGTGCTGTTGATTCTAACTGTCAGAATCTGTTGAAAAGTTATGATATATCTAAGGATGAAATGTTATCTTTACTGAACAAGTTGGAATCCTCAGTGAGGACATTAGAACAGAACACTGGACAGGAGATTCAGACTTTTAAAAAGGCAGTAGTAAAAAGATTTGAAAAGATTGAGGAATTTATTGAAATTGATGAGCAGGGACAGAAGGTACAAGGACAGAATTTAGCCTCATCAGTACATGCCAGACCATGGGATGACTTTACGAAGAGTTTCAACTGCATATCTGGTAATTTCCTCAGAAAGACCATCCATCTGGCACAAAGTACCCTAAGGTAGTCAAAGAATACGCATGGGAACCAATATGTATGAGTGATCTCAAAGAAATATTTTATTTTGTGGCTTCTGCCATCATCAGGATATAAAGCTCTCAAGTACTGCTTCAGCACCATGGCTGTCTACTCCCTACCGTGATGACCATGGACTCACCCTCTAAAACTGTATGCAAGCCCCCAATTAAATGCTTCCTCTTTTAAAAGTCACCTGCTTGTGGTGTCTCTTTATAGCAATAGAGCTGTAACCAAGACAGAAAAAGGAAACTGCTACAGGAGCTATGCCTTCAGAAGCAACCCTCTGAGTTAAAATGTAAGAAATCTCTAAGGAATTTACACTCAAGCACACACACACACACACACACACACACACACACACACACCCCTCACAGGGGCTGAAGGGATAGCTCAGCTGGCCAAATGCCTGCGTTCAGATTCCCAGCCCTCATATCAAAAAAGCCAAACATAGTAGCGTGCACCTACAATACTGGCACTGAGCAGAAGGAGCCAGGGAGATCACTGGGGCTTGCTGGCAACCAAGTCTAACTCAATCGACAAGTCGTGGGTTCTATGAGAGCCTTTGTCTGAAGAATAGGGCCAAGAGCAATCAAGTGAGACACCTGATGTGGCTGTTTGATCTCCAGATGTACACACACACATGTGCTTGTTCCCCCCCACACACACACAGACACAGACACACACACAGACACACAGACACACACACACACACACACACACACAGAAACCCCTACAAAATAAAAACACGTGCTAGGTCAATAAAGATTCGCGCATGTGTGACTCTGCATTTTTCTGCTCTCTTTTTTTCTCCTCTGACACACAAAGGGAAACCTTTGCCTTCCCTCACCATCTCTTACCTGCAGAATCAGGAGACTATACATGAGCCAAGGTCCTAAATGCACAGCAAAGGCAAAGACCTGGGCTTGAGGAAAGGTTTATTATTTCTCTTGGGGAAACCTCAAAACAGCCCGAGAAGCATTGCAAATGGTGGGGAGTCACTTTTAAGGGGAGGGGGTTACAAGAATCAGATTGCCTTTTAATGAAAATTTTGTGGATAGATTATATTTCTTTGAATTCAACTTTATACAGAGACTGCACTATATGGGAAATTGAGTTTATTGGAGTGATATATACATACATATAGCACACCATTACTTGTAATGTAAATATATGCAAATATTTAAGTAAATTATAAAGTCTTGTAAAGAAGCAGCAAAGGACTTTCTAGTCTCTTCCTGGATTGGAAGTCTCACTAGCGAGCCTGGAATAATAATACTGAAGGAACGATTTCATTAAAACCACTTTGAGACAGTGCATGGCATCCAGAAGACGGGACATAGTTCACAGTGACAGATGACAAGGACAGGTAACCCCAGTGGTGTGACACGACACCAAAAGAGAAGAAAATGTTAGCTCTCTTGGGCAGCTGGGAGGCTTTTCTGCGCATGCGTGTAAGGCACCTGGCGGCACCCTGAAAGCTCAGCGGGGTATGGAAATGTAGAGAGAAGTCATGCTGCCTGTCTGACTGGTGACCCCAGAACTGGAAGGCTGAGAGATGAGGAGGTGACTTCAGCCCCACCCATCCCTGGGTGCTCTGAAGACTGCAACAGGTCAATTCCGGATTCGGAGAAACAGGAGCTCTAGGGTACTATCCGAGAGCATAAATGGACAAAAACAAGACATCTCTGTGGAGAGGGACTTGGATTTATCAGTCTCTGCAGGAGAGCAATTCTTTCTGCATCTGCTCCACATTCCCTGGATGTTTCTCACTCTTTTCCCGTAAGAACTGTGCAAAGCAGCGGGGAAGTTTAGTTTTCTCCAAAGTAACTATTGCCTAAGCCTCTCTCTGGTGCCCAGTGTTGTGCTAGAAGCCATGGGATCTGAACACTCTGCAGTGTATGTTCTGATCATTGGCTCTTCAGGTCTGGTCAAGGAGAGATGTCATGTCTGGTGAGCATGGTGAGCAGTCATGACAATCTTCGGCTCAGTCGATTTTATTTTTGTTTTTGTTTTTCAAGACAGGGTTTCTCTGTAGCTTTTGAGCCTCTCCTGGAACTCGCTCTTGTAGACCAGGCTGGCCTTGAACTCACAGAGATCCACCTGCCTCTGCCTCCCGAGTGCTGGGATTAAAGGCGTGCGCCACCATCGCCTGGCTGGCTCAGAAGCTTTTTCTAACTGACTATCAAAGATTAAAGCTGAGTAATCCATGGATTTTTTTTCTACATCTACCTTTTTTTTTTATTTTGAGATCTTACGTAGCCCAGGCTATCTTACGTAGCCCAGGCTATCCTCTAACCTACATTCATTCTGCATCCGCCTTATGCACCCAACATGGCTCTGGCAGGCCTTGCCCTTCTCTTCCACTCCCTCTGCCTTGCTGAAACCATTAGATTACATCCTTAAAGCTGGCCAGCAAGGTCTATCCCCTTATTTGTCCACTTCCTCCTCCTGAGGTTGACCACCAAGGTCTGGCTGTCAAAGTATTGAAGTCCAACAAACAAAAGCCCCCCCCCACCTAATTAACATCCCCAATATGAGAAGGCGTGGCGGCCGCTTCCTGCCACCCAGCTCCCAGCCGCCTGGCTAACTTATGCCCCGAAATAACAACACACAAACTGTATTCATATAAACACTGCCTGGCCCATTATATCTGTCCTCTTCTTGGCTAACTCTCATATCTTGCTTAACCCATTTCTAATAATCTGTGTAGCACCACAATGTGGTGTCTTACCGGGAAAGATTCAGCATGGCTCCATCATGTCTGACCCAGAGAGGAGAGGCATGGCGTCTGTCCCACTTCCCTTCTTCCCAGCATTCTGTTCTGTCTACTCCACCTACCTAATTTTCTGTCCTATCAAAGGGCCAAGGCAGTCTCTTTATTAACCAATGAAATCAACACAAAACAGAAGACTCTCCCACATCCCCAATTAAAATGAAACACTTCATCCTTGGGGTTCCCCATTTTACCTTTATAAATTGCCATTTGCCTATGGCATGTCTGTTTCCTCCCCATTCCCTTCCCCTTCTCCCTCTTCCTTCTCTCCTGTCTTTGTCCCTTAGCCCTGCCCTCTGCCCTCTGCCCTCTGCCCTCTGGGGCAAGTCTCCTTTGTGCTGAGAGCTTGGTCTCTGGTGTCCTGAGCCCAGCTTACTCAGCTGTTCTTTAAACAAGTTATCTTTGAGAACTTTGTTCATGCCAACCTCTGTCCTGGGTCCGGAACAGAAAATAAATTTACCCAAAGTCAATATTCAGTCAGGTGCAGTGAAGTGGGCCTGTAATCCCAGCCCTTAGGAGGCTGAGGCAGGAGGATCTCAGGTTTGAGGCAAGCCTGGGCTACGTGACAAGACCCCATAAGAAAGTGGGATGGGGAGAGAGAGGGAGGAAGGGAGCGAGGAAGGAAAAAGCTAGAAATCCATTAAAAAATTCAGAGGAAGTTGATACATAATCAAACAAGCATGGTTCTGGTAATGGAGGAGAACAACTTAGACCCTGAGGCTGTGTGAGCCGACCAGGCATGAGACTCTGGCTAAATACATCCCATTGTCTCTCCTCCTCTACCTGAGTACTCTTGGCCTCCTACAGAGTCACTAAAGTCACAAAATCACAGGTGCAGATGACATCATTAGTCTCCTAAAACTCCCCTTTCCCTGTCCGTGCTAAGATGGAGCAGCAGCTTGTCCAGCTTTGGGTCCCAAGAGCTCCAGTTACAGTTCTGCACCGTGCCTTTCTAATCTCTGTGGTGGCACTGGACAAGCCTTTGCTCTCTCTGGACTCACCTTCTCAACTGTAAAATGGGCATAAGGAACCCAACCAGCACGTGAGACAGAATGCCCAAGCAATAAATGCCTGCTACTTTTAGTTACAACCCAGGCTGTTATTGTCTGGGAATAATAGGGAATCCTGAGTGCAGGAAAGTCGAGTTGTTTGTCTGGCATTTAGATCCATATTTGATTGTTTTTTTACATTGAAATTATGAAAATATTCTTGATATAAGAAAAAAGCAATGAAAATATGTTTATAAAAGAGAAAGGCAGGGCCTTTGGGGCTTGTGTAGATGAGGCATTTGATGGCAGAGTTTCCTGCACATTAGCTGTCTGTTTTGGCAACAGCCAAGGGAGTGGGGGCTCTTAAGTATCCTGTGTTTCTGGAAAGCCAGAGTCAGGCTCTCTGTTCCAGGAAGAGTGACGTTAGATGGCTCATTACATCCAGTAAATCCATTATCCTCTGTATCCAAGCTCTCTGGAGATGCTGGGCCACCAGTCCCATCGTGTTCTTGGCTCCCAGCTAGCTGTCCCTGACACTTGAGTTGAATCCAGAAAGCAGGCTGTGGCCAATGAATCTGCAGGATTTTGATGAGCCCATCAGCAGAGGGCTGTGTGTGTATGCAAGTGACCCCTCCAACCGAATGGTCCAGGGAGTCCAGCAGCCTCAAGTCGGAGGCTCAGAGGCTCAAATGGAGCTGTGTTTCCTCATCCTAACCTTGCAGGTGCCCTGCAGCTGTGCAGCAAAGTCTGAGTGTCAGCTTGTTTGTCTCGTTTCCTGCATCGGACCCTTAAGTGTCTTACGCATCACTGCAACAGCACCGGCATCCTGTGGTCTTTCCCCTATCCTTTATCACATTTATTCACTTGTGCGAGTGTGTGTGTGTGTGTGTGTGTGTGTGTGTGTGTGTGCGCGCACGAGCCCACCCTGCATGCTTGTGGAGGTTAGAGACAACTGGTCAGAGCGGTTTTCTCCACTGTGGTAGTTGCAGGGATTGGGTTTGCTTTAGCAGGCTTAGTAGCAAGAGCCTTTACCCTTACCAGTTGTGCCACCTTCCCGGCTTTCTCCCCCTCTTCGCATGAGAAGACGGGATGAGATTTAGAGAGGCTAAGTTCAAGGCCAGAACACTATATGTTTACATTTGCCATTTTCATTTTGTGTGTCTGTATGTGCAGGTGAAAACATACCTAGGTGCACATAGGAGCTCAGAGGAAAACGTGAGGCAGTTGGTTTTCTCCTTCCACTTTGTGGGCTCCAGGGTTTTTAAACCCAGGTCATCAGGCTTGGCAGCAAGTGCCCTTATCACCGAATCATCTCTCTGGCTTATGGCCAGTGAGATGACCAGTATTTAAAATAGCACTTCTCAACTTTGGCATCATTGGCAGCTTAGGCCAATAGTTGTCGGGGGAGAGCATGGTAGGATGTTAAACCACCTCTACCTTTACGCCTCTCCCTCCAGTTTTTGTAACCCAAAATGCCTCCTATGGGGGAGAAAAATGATCTTAGGTACAGAAATTCCTGACTCCAGAACCCTTGATCATCCACAATTGTGTTGCCGTTCACATACACCATATGATTTCTTTATTTTAAACACAAATGCGGAGGTGTGGTGGGTGGGGCTAGGCGTGGCAGGTGAAGCTCAGTACAGAGTGTGGGGTCAGCACCCTCCCCACCCAGATTAATATAAGAAAGAAATGTAAGCAAGCCTTCTCTTTTAAAAAAACAAACTTGTGTAGTATTATTGGAAATTGGCCTAACCCTAACAATGAAGCCTGTCCACTTCGTCTGTCATTATATTGTCACCCTCTTTTGATTTTGTTTTTAATCTTTTAGGGTCTCCAGGGACCCATTCACTCTCACACCTAATGATCCCTGGTTTCCTGGTCTCCCTAAACGTTGCCACAATCCTTTCCCAAAGCAGGGACTATGACTCCTGGGCTGAAGAGGCCAAGGCCCCTGAGATGCCACCGTGTATATCTTGGCATGTTTGCTGACAATGCCGACTCCATTTTTCCAAGAAGCACACTGTTTACAGAGGAGGTGTTTCTCCTGGATGCAAAGACAGCCGTAGACTTATTTTCTGGTTTATTACTAATGTATAAGTAAGTGCTTTAAAATGTATAACTACTCCGGTTTCCATTCCACCAGGGAGAGAACTGTAGACACATGGCCAAGTCACAGATAGCATTAAAAAGTCTGGAAAACCAGGATAAACGATCTGCATCGACTCATAGGACAGCAAGTACCGCGTACCTGGGATATCACCAGTCCTAACAGAGGGGCCTGGGAGTGAAAATACACACTGGGTTCCAAACTCACCATTTCCTAAATCAATATATTTAATTAGTTACATGCTAAAATGATACTTGGGGTATATTTTATTATGTAAAATATGTTATTAAATATTTATTTATTTATCTGTTTATTTGTTTATTTATTTGGAGACAGGGCCTTGCTGTGTAGCCTTGGCTGGCCTGGAACTAGCTATGTAAGTCATAGAGCTCTGCCTGCGTCTGCCTCCTGAGTGTTGGGATTAAAGGCATGCACTTCTGTGACCAGCAGGTTATTAAAATTTTAATCAGGGCCAGCAGATAAAAAGGCTTGTAAACAAGTCTGATAACCTGAAATTCATCTCTACATGGAGAAACTGGACGACTGCATGTTGTAGGTCCATGTATGTTTCTGGCTTGGCCCACATATGTCCCCCACCACAAATTAAATATATTAATTTTAGAATCGAAAACAGAAATATAGTAACTATATAGATTATTATGTTCTTATTTGATTGGTATTTCACTGACTTACTGTGCTGTCCCTTACTGTGACAAGATATTTGAGGCTGGGAACTTTATAAAGAAAAGGAGTTTCTTTAGCTCACAGTCTCTGGCTTCATTGACTGACAGCTGATGGCATCACAGTGGGATCACAGTGAGAGGAAGTGATACGTGAGGGAGCTGGAAAGAGGGACTGGGGATTAACGAGGGTCCATAAGAGCTTATCTCTCTCTTCAGTGGGCATACCCCAATGATGAAGAACCTTCCGAGGTCATGCCTTCGTAAGTCTCCACCCCTTTTAACATTGGCTCACTGGAGACTAAGTTTTCACTGCGTGAGTCCTCGCTGACATCACTCATGTCTTGGGCATTCTTCTGGCGTCCTCCTCAGCTCCCTGAGTTACACATTTCCAACAGGACATTGCTGCATTTCCCTGGAAGAAGCCCTGAGAATCCCGCCGTGAGCACGTAGTCAGGTCCTCAAAGACCTTGAAAACGCACCTCTCCAGCCTGCTCTTAAGAAGGCAGGAGCAAATGTTGCTACTAAAGAGGCGTTGTGTGTAGACAAACACCAAGTATAGAGACAGTGTGCAGAGAGAAGTGCAGACCTCTGCCTGCTGCCCTTAAAAAGGTCTCCTTGTACAGCTGGTGTCTGCCAGCATCTGGGAACCCAGGGGCAGGGCCGCAAAAGCTGAGAGAGCAGCCCTAAGCGCATGCGTAAACGACATGCTTTATGCTGAACATACGCCTCCCTTCCGCATCTACTGTTTCAACGCCAGGCTTTTTGTTTGTTTGTTTGTCTTTCAGTTCCAGACCCTAGCATCGGCTGTAGAAATTCTGTCTTGATTTATCACGACTTTGAGTACGGAGGGGCAGTCCTCGGTCATGAACAGTGAAACATGACCAAACTTGGTCCGGACCTTCAGAACAAGTCTTTGACTGGTAGGATGTGGTTCTAAGGTTTGTTTTTGTTTTTGTTTTGTTATTTTTTCTGCCTCTGGATATTACTATGGTAACTGCCATATCTGTGACACCTCCAGACTGAAGAGGAAATCCCCTGGGTGAAGTGGGCAGAGCAGG
>NW_004949109.1:7936218-7939370 GCF_000317375.1 Microtus ochrogaster
AAAGGCCTGCATCACCACTACCCAGCTACTTAATAGTTTTGAGGAAAATGTATTTATGCATTTTTTCAAGAAACCATTTTTGGAGTGCCTTTCACAGAAAGGAAGTACATTCAAACAGAATTTGTAATTCCAAAGGAAATATAAAATCAGCACCCGAGTAAGTGTAATCGGAAGCACGTCAAGCCACATGAGAAGCTACGATAGTGTTGGTGTTAGATGAGCTGTCACACAAATGCTATTCTGAGCTCGTATTCTTCAGGATACAGTTGTTCCAAAGCCCTCAGCAGAGTCACTTTTGTGTCCTGTTGTCCAGAATTGAGCAGTCACCACCAAAGAAAAACACCCACCATGACAGAGAGAGGCTCTACAAGCAATCAGAATATGGTGTGAAAGGTCTGGGTCTTTGGGAGAGGCCCTATCTCATGCTCATCAAAGTAATGGCTGCTTATGATTTGGGAGTGCTGTGGTTGAAGGTACTAGACACGGCTGGCCAGTCCAGAGAAGCATGTTCAGCCATCTTGACCTGAACGGACTTCATACGACTTCCCTTCCCTCTCAGCTGGGAGGTGTGTAGGCATCTAAGAAGAAGCAGCTCTGCGATGGGGTAAACAAGCAGGTTTCTGACATCCAGTAGCTCACCGTATGATTAGATATGTTGCCGTGCGGTGTGGGAGAAGACAGCATAGGTCACAGGCTGCCATGCTGCCACACTATACCAACGGCACCAGGCTCCGGGAAAAGCAATTTCAGCTCTGTAGACATTGTATCTTCTAAATCAGCAACTTCATTCTCGGAATTTCTCTAAGAGGAACGAGTAGGAAGATGATTAAAGTAGGGATCCATTAAATCTCCTTAGCTGACGGCACTGCGCTTTCAAACCCATCAGTACCTATGAGTTAACTGCTGTGAACTCCATTTAACAATGAAAAAGGGAGCCTGGGGAGATGGATCAACAGTTAAAGAGAACTGCCTGCTCTTCCAGAGGACCAGAGTTTGATTCCCAGCACCTGCATGGCTGCTCACAACCATCTGTCACTCCAGTCCCTGAGGATCCAATGCCCCCTTTTCTGACCTCTGCAGGCACCAGGCATGCCAATGTTGCCCACATAGGCATGCAGGCATGAAGACAAAACACCCATGCACTCAAAAGAAAGTAATTAAATAACCTTTTTAATGAAGAAGCACAAATTTGAAGCTGTTTGCTTAAGAAGAGCTGCCGAGTGGAAGAGGCGGTGTTCCAATCTCATTCTTAGCATTGGAAGTGTAGTTACTTCCGGGGCAGCACAAGTTTATCGAGACCATGCTCATTTTCATACTTTTCACCCTGACAAAGTCACTATTTTTATGTTGATAATCATGGGACAGCAATTAGGAAAACATACATAATATCAAATCAAACAGAACACATATATATATCCTAAAATTACAGCTACATGGAAAAATACTAGAAGGAAACATTGAATAATGGAACAAATTTTTAGTAGGTAACAT
Organism: Microtus ochrogaster; assembly: GCF_000317375.1. Taxonomy (NCBI): domain Eukaryota; kingdom Metazoa; phylum Chordata; class Mammalia; order Rodentia; family Cricetidae; genus Microtus; species Microtus ochrogaster. The sequence goes on from NW_004949109.1 coordinate 7,937,710, forward strand.
TTTATAGGCAATTTTATTCTACTTAACTCTGATTATTTATTGTCTTGCTGTTATTTAGGGGACATTTTTTTCCAGCAAGAAAAATCCATATGTGGTGGTGCTGGGAATTGAACTAGGGTCTTGTGCATGGCGGACAAGCATCTTTCCATCAATCATGATCCCCAGGGCCTTTTTACTTTACCTTGGGGCAGTGTCTTTGTAAATTGCTCAGATTGGCCTAGAACTTGTGTCCTACCTGCCTTAGCTTCCTGAGTATCTGAGATTTTGGAGAGCCTGACACTCGCAGCAGGTGAGGTGAGCACCAGTCCCTGTGCACGGGCCCTGATGTGCATGCCATATCAGCCCGACACTCGCAGCAGGTGAGGTGTGCACCAGTCCCTGCACACGGGCACTGATGTGCATGCAATATCAGTGAAACTATTTTCAGAATTAGCACTAGAGAACCGCACTTGTTTCTTGAAGAAAAGGACTCCAGCTGTTGATACGCTTTACACCAATGGTTCTCAGCCTTCCTAACGCTGCGACCCTTTAGTACAGTTCCTCATACTGTGGTGACCCCCACATGTAAATTTATTTCATGCTCCTTCTTGATTGTAATTTTGCTGCTGTTATAATCATAATGTAAATATCTGATATGTAGGATATCTGATGCGACCCCCCCAAGTGATCGTGACCCACAGGTTGAGAACTGATGTTTTACACGAAATACACACTCTTCACAGACACGTTCATCTGCAGTTCCAAAGACTCCGTGCATCGCTTTAAGCATCTACAAAAGTGAGAGGACCAAAGAATCTTTCCCTGAAGAGCTGATTTCATTTGAGTGCGGCACCTGGTTGCTGGGGTCAACAGGGGATTTGTGTGCAAGTTACAGGCACCAGGGACCAAAGCACTTTCTTTTGATGGAACCCACTAGGCTGTGTCTCAAGAATACTGTGGAGAAATGAAGAGACCTTCACAATGGTTAAAATAAATAAAATGCGCACCCTTCTGTAGGTTTCTAGTTTTCATTCCTATAAATAGAGGTCTATGGGACCTGGGGTCTAGCAGCATGGGCATAGACAAAGGAAGCCACTTCTTCAGTTCCCTCTTATATCCGGGTGGAGCCGATGAGACTCTAAGGAACTGGAACATATATTAAAGGGAAAAAAAGGATAAAATGAAAGTCACATAATTTGCAACCTTGGCAACTTGGTAGTTTTGAAGAAGACAGCATCTTTCTACTGTCAGGTGGGTGTGGAGTCTTGGTAGGACTGGGCCTGAGTCATCATGTCTACTAGGCCAACATGGGCAGACTCTGTTAACATTCACTCTCTGGGATTCCCTTTGTGGCTGTAATAAGAATTTGGAGGCTGCCCTGCTGCTAGCTGCTGAGGCAGGCACAGGAAGAAGAGCGCATAAAGACTCTTCTTCTGTGGTGTGCACAATCCACGAGGAGGCGGAAATTGATCAGAAAACAGTGCTGTAATCTCAAAAGTCACCAATGCTATCAAAATTAAAAAAGAAAAAAACACACACAGCTTCCAAACAAAACAAACTTCCCAGTCTCAAACAGAGCAGTAACAGGCTGTGTGGGAGGATTTCCCTGACGAAGGGAGGACAGACTGTGTGGGAGGACTTCCCTGAAGAAGGGAGGACAGGCTGTGTGGGAGGACTTCCCT
>NW_004949109.1:7940175-7942649 GCF_000317375.1 Microtus ochrogaster
GAGAGAGAGAGAGAGAGAGAGAGAGAGGAAAGGAAGAAGGAAAGAAGGGAGAGGCAGAAGGAGGGAGGGAGGAAGCTGGGCCTGGGAATTAGCTCAGGGGATAAGAGTGCATGCTGCTCAAACTTGACAACCTGAGTTCAAGCCCCAGAATCCACATAAAAAGCCCATATGCTGTCCCATATTAATAATCCCAGTACTCCTGTAACAAGATAGGAGACAGAGAGAAGGTGATAGCCCAGAGCCTGGAGTACACAGACAAAGAAAGGCCCTGCCTCAACAAGGTGGAAGGTGAGAAACAGCTGTCTTCTAACCTCCACATGTGTGCATGGAACATGTATTCCATCACTCACTTACACACAACTCTTTCTCTCTCTTCCCCTCTCTCATATATATAAATATGAAAGGTTCTAAGGCTTGGTTCATTCTACTTGTAATACTGAGATTGAACCTAGTACCTTGCACATGCCAGGCAAGAGTTTTTCCAACACACTCATTTTCTGACCCAGCTTCCCTCTTGGGTGCTTTTCGATAGCACAGAGACTAGAAAGCAAAGCATTGCATTTCCTAGCCTCCCTTGCAGCTAGATTTGCAGATGTGATTTGGAATGTATATATCAGATGCATTCCTACAGAGCGTGGGCTTGGAAATAATGTAATAAGGAGAACAGCAGACTTTGAGGCACACATTCTGCCGATGTGGCATTAACAGAAGGGGTGTCCTGGCATTTCTGCCAAATCTTTCTGATTTGACAGACAGACTCCTGATAGTGGTAGGAGGAGCAGCAGTCTTGGCAGCTCAGGTTGGTAGCGCCTGGCAAACAATGTTTTCTATAACTCACGTGGGCTGTTCTTAGTAGTGTCAGTAGATGGCATGAGATGTGTGTGTTCTCGGAGGTGGTACTTAGAGATTTGTCGGTGCTCCTGGGGTAGTTCCGTCCTGAAGGAAATTCTGTCCCTTCTCTCCCTCTGGCCCTGTAATGTTCATTTTTATGTGTGTTCCTACAGTAAAACACAAGCTTAAAAGACTGGTTCTGCCAACTGCTTGGGAAGAAAGCTGTGCTGTTGTCCCTAAAGGTGAGTAAGCTAGAACATTCCAGAAAAGTTAAACATCTGATTTAACAAATGACTCATTTAGAATTAGAATGAACTTTGACTTTAAGTTGCACAGATAGTATCCAAGTACATTAGCAGGAATGGATCTAAACCAGGAACTCTAACAATATGGCAACTTCCTTTACAAGGATAGTTTTACTGTAATAAGCACACATTTTAAACCAAAAGTTAAAAGTGTCAACAAAGCCATGCCGGAAGTAACTCTGCTTCTAATTCTCAAAATAATTCATCTCTTTTTGTCTGTACATATTTTTGGTGCCTCTCTCAGGACAGTTTCCAGTCCGCAGCGTGTATTGTAGTTATTTATATACATGTTTGATCTGCCCTTTGGAGGTAACAGAAAGCAATGAAGACAGGAACAGCCTCTGATCCATCTTTGTGTGTCACAAAGCGCCTGCTAAGAATGGCTCTTCCACAAAGGTGGCACGTGATCTATATTTTGTAAAGGAATAGATGAATTCTTGTACGTTATTTTTGTCATGCGCTTACTAACACTTTTGAAAGACAGCTTCCAAGGTAATCAATCCTATGCAACAAAAATACTTTAATTCATTTTTTTCACATAAAATGAATAGGGCAATTATTGCTGCTTCGGACATGCTTCCTCCTCCCTCCCTCCTTCCCTCCTTCCCTCCCTCCCTTCATCTCCCTTCATCTCTCTCTCTCTCTCTCTCTCTCTCTCTCTCTCTCTCTCTCTCTCTTGACAAGTTCTCACTATGTAGCCATGGCTGGCCTGGATCTCACTCTGTAGGCCTGACTGGCCTCAACTCACAGAGATCTACCTGCCTCTGCCTCAAGCACTGGGCCAGGAAAATGCTTGCAGCTTCCTTAGATGATGGGTATGGCCAAAAGAACTTAAGGGAACAGGAGTCAGAGCCTCTGGGCTGTATGATTACTGTAAAGATGCTGGAACTTTGGTCTCAAGATCCTTCCCCTCCATAAAAGAGGTGAGGCTGGTGACATGATTAACTGTTGTTCCTTCTCACATGTGGTCACCACTGCAGAACACTGGAGCTGTCAGGGATCCTTCAGCCCTGGGATGGTCCTTCAGTACTCTCTTACATACTTAGGCTGTTCTGTCAGCGATAGCTTCCCAGAATACAGTGTTACGAATTTTGAGCCCTATTTGAACTTGGTGATAAACCCAGCTTTGACTTACTCCTGTTATCTGCCATGAATCAGGAACAGGAGTAGCAGCAAACAAAGTATACAGCCCAGTGCCTGCTCTCCCAGGAAGACAGTGAGGTCATGTAGGCCAATGCCTGCCCTCCCAGGAAGACAGTGAATCCATACAGCCCAATGCCTGCCCTCCCAGGAAGACAGTGAATCCATACAGCCCAATGCCTGCTCTCCCAGGAAGAC
>NW_004949109.1:7943054-7948147 GCF_000317375.1 Microtus ochrogaster
ATGCCTGCTCTCCCAGGAAGACAGTGAATCCATACAGCCCAATGCCTGCTCTCCCAGGAAGACAGTGAGGTCATGCAGGCCAATGCCTGCTCTCCTAGGAAGACAGTGAGACCCTGCAGGCCAGTGCCTGCTTCCCCAGGAAGATAGTGAGACCCTGCAGGCCAGTGCCTGCTTCCCTAGGAAGACAGTGAGGCCATGCAGGCCAATGCCTAATCACCATAGGAAGACAGTGAAACCAAGCAGGCCAATGTCTGCTCCCCCAGGAAGACAGTGAGACCAGAAGCTGATTTTTGTAGTGTACACATGTCAAGACACGGCAAAATGGCTATTATACAATTCCAATTAATCCATAAATAGCCTCAAGAGATGATATTATTCAGATTTCCATTGTGCAGATGGGGTTTAGGAAAGCAAAATTTACCCTTGGTTCAAGGCCAGAATCCTATCCTAAGCAGGTACTTCTGCTGCCTCCTGATCTACGTGCTAAGCCAGTGGTAATTTTCAGCCAGGATTGATTCTGCCTTCCAGGGGTCTTTTGACAATGCCTGAGGATTTTTGGTTGCTCCATCTGGGTGGGACAGAGCGGGTATAGGGCAGAGATGCAGTTTATAGGCACAGAGGTATTCCTACCCACAAACAAAGAATTGTTGGGCCCAGAATGTCAATCGCACATTGTAAAACTCTTGAAGTAGCCCCATAAATACAATGTCTATTTCCATTTCACAAAGTGGGAGAGGTGCTCCTTAACTGGGAGTTGTCATGACAAGACAAGAAGCCGGAAGCCCATGTAGTTCTTGCCTGTGTTCCATTCTGACCAGCTTCTTTTACGATGAACACAGGCAAAAACAGACAAGAACCTGCTCGCCTATGAGGCATTTCAGAGGCAAAAACCACTCAGCAGATGAGTGAGATGACTCAGGGGGTAAAGACGCATGCCACTGAGCATGAGCTTGATCCCTAGAACACACGTGGAAATAAAGAACCAGCTTTCACAAGTTGTCCTCTGCTGTCCACTTTTATGCAGTGACACACACACACACACACACACACACACACAATAGATAAATGTAAAATTAAGAAAAGCACTAAGCCAACTGCAAAAGAACCCCCCCCTTCCCAGTGGTGGAGTGTCTACAAGGATCACCAGTATATGTTCAACTGTTGGGAGAAAAGAGCTCTAGAAACTTACTATGCAACCATTGATCTTTCTCTAGTACATTCAGATCATCGCGCTAAAATAATATCGTGGAGCAAGCTAATTTTAGGACAGTAACGAGCTTTTGCGAGATAATTAACTCTGCGTGGGTTTCAACTTTAATCTTTCTCCTCTTGATTTGTAGGAGCGGCAGTGCCTGGAAGCTTGTTTAGAAGAGGAAGTGAAACTGAAGAGACTCACTGAGAGTCCCCTTTCTCGGAGGCAAGGCAGTTTGAATATGAGCACATCTCTCATCCTGTCTCCTTAACTGCCTCCATCACCAACCGGAACACACAGGCAGCCTGGAAGAAACAGAAGAGAAAGCCAAGGACCAGACACCAGTTTGAACAGTAAAATGGTAGCTGTCTGTCCAACCTGTGGCTACCAGGCCCTTTGGCTGGTACAGCCTCAGAGTTGCTATGAATCAGGCTCAACACAAGTGTGTATGTACATAGTTATATGTGATTGTACAATCTCGAGTGTGACCTTTGGAGATGATAACCACAGTGTGGGAAGTCCGAAGGTTGGATTCCTCTGCAGCAAAGACATTCCTTAGGGATGAAAGGCTTGTCTCCTGTAGGAAAGCGAATCCAGAAGCAACAAGGCGGTTTGGAAGTGGGGAGAGGAACAGAGAGAGGATGTCTTGGGGAAGAGCTACTAGAAGTGAGAGTGGTTCAGGCATCTGAGCTGGGCTTGAGTCCCCGCCGCTATCAGGCCTGCTCCTCAGCTAGCACAGCCAGGCTTGGGGTAGTAGAGGAAGCCCTGTGTCATTCATACTGAAATCTCCGACCAAGTGCTAAGCCTCACAGAGTCTAGAGAATCTGAGGTCCTAGCCAAGAATACACCTTAACCCCCTCCACCTGCTAGGGCCAAAGCAGACAGCCCCAGAGAGTCTGGGTCAACGATTGTTCCAGAAAGCGAATATCCAAGCGTGGTGAATGAAACGTGGTTTGTATAGTCGTGGAGAGCGCCTCAGAAACCTTAATATGGGGTCAGACTGACAATGGCTAGTGCCACCAGTGGCGGCTGGCGCGAGTACTTGGCATTCTGGAGCGCCTAGAGTGTCAGTAACTGAGCCAAAAGACCCAAACTGCCCTGCTTGGTGAGGCCGGCCAGGAGGATCTTAAAGAGGTTAAACACGTCGCGTTGACAGTTTGAGTGCCCGGAAAGCTCTTCCTCAGACCGAGAGTGGCAGCGCCCTTCCCGCTTCAGGAGCCTGTTTGAGAACCTCTTCCTTCTAAAGAGGCCCTCAGGGACCTGGGACACTCCCTCCACTCCCTCCTTCCAGTGTTCTGCGTGACCCTGTTTCAGTGATAACAGTTCATCAACGTTTTCTTGTTTATATATGTGTACGTTCTTTGGTTTATCGTCTGCTTCCTTTCTAAAATGTAGGTTCTGAGAGGACAGAAACCTTGTGTGCCTTTACCGCAGGTGCAGGATGGCATCTGCTTCTGGCATTCATCATCCCCTGCCCACCGCGCCACCTGAGGCGCTGGACTCATGTGCGGTCTGCAAATTGACCTCTAATTATCAGTGGCTGGCATCCAAGCTAGGAGTCTAGCAAGTGGGCCGTATAGTCGGATGGGTCTGGTCGTCTAGCCAGAGGCTCCTGCGTTTTAATCGCCAACTACATTGCATTTTCTTTCCTGGCTTTTGTACGGGGACTGTAAGAACAAAATAACCCTTTTGCCCTTCCCGCTCCACTGTGCCCCCGCTTCTGGAGGCTGCATCCCCAGTGTCGGAACCAATTCTTCTCCCAGACATCGTGTGCCTAAACCCCCTCGACTCGCCAATTATTTCCCTCTTATTTAACCTCACGCTTTTCAATGGTCAAGTGATCCTCCCCTGTTGGACTACATTAGTCCCCTGGAATCTTCTTAAAACAGCTCCTCCCGCGCGGACCTTACCTCCCTCCTAGTCATTCAATAAACATTTACTGAGAGCCGCCAGGGCGCACACTGCCCAGGGTTGCCGGGAGCTGCTGCCCCGCCCAGCCACACCCACCACCACCCTCGGCTCCTCTACGCGCCCTGAACCCGGGGTGGCGTCACGGAATCCGCCGGCAGCTTCCAAGTGCAGAGTCCCACCACCTTTCCCCGGATGACTCCTGATTGGTGGGAGTGGGAGCCACTCTGCTGCGCCCCCCATGTTGCTCCGCCCCCAGGGAAGACTCAGGTTCCTCCTCCTAGCTCCCTCCCCTCGCTCCAGCTCTTCAGCTAATCACCCCGCGGCGCGCGCCCTAAAGTTCTGGGCAAAGTACTGAGAACTGGTACCGGGATCGCACGCCGGTCAGTGGCAGAGGACCAGGGACCCCCGCGCCAGGAGAGCCGGTGAGCAGCACGGGCTTCCGCCCACCATCTGTCGGCGAGTGGTGCTCGGCGCCCCAGTCTCCTGCGGCTGGTGCTGGAACTGCCGTCGGCTGAGCCTTGCAGGGACGGGAGAAGCCGGGTTTGCCTCCTTCCCGGTCTGAAACCTCCACCGGGGAACCAAGCAGAGTCCCCAGCTGCGGAAAGCTCAGGTGAGCAGCAGGGCGTCCGCTGGGCTGGGATTGAGACGATCTGGAGGCTCCGGGGAAGTTTCAGGCATGCTGCCAGTCTAGGATCCGGAGTATGTCTGAGCTGCTCCCGGGAAGTCCTGGTCCACCGGGCAGCCCTGAGACTCGGAGGTCGCTTACAGGGTCAGCCTGAGAGGAAGCACTCTGGTGCTGCTCACCGTGGAGCTGTGCCCCTCGAGTGACAGCCCGGTCGGGATGGACCGGGAGAAGGAGCGGAGCACAGGAGCGCGTGCGGGTGCAGGAGGATGCTGTGCGGTGGAGCTGTCCCGGGGCACAGTCTGGCGTTGTGCCGAGGTGGGAGGCATGGGAAACCTGCTTAATTGGGCCAGGAGAGAGGCTTTACCGCATCCGCGAGCTGGGACCGGGCGGTGCAGGCACCTCGCTCTCTGGTCTCCCCCAGCCAGGTCGCGACGCCCCACCGTGTCAGCACTGGGGACCGAGAACACTCTCCCCCTTGGGGCTTCAGGAGCCCAGAGGGCGTTTGCTGCCTCCGGCGTCACCGGTGGCCTTGCATTGTGTCCTTCAGACACTTCTGAACCAGCCTGCCTTCCTGACCGTTGGGCTGGGAGAGGTGTAAAGTTGTCTGTCACCTTGTGTCTGGGGGCATTTGAGTCCCCTTGGATGTCACAGTGTCTTAGGCTTCTGATTTCTGGATGAGAACATTTGGGTACTGTATTTTACACTGTAGCTGCCAAAAGATGAATTTCAGAGACGGGTAAGCTTAGGTCTGACTTTTGACCATCCACATTCCACACTCAAGTTATCCTACAAAGAGGATCTCCTTTTGGCTACCGAGAACCATCAGACAGACGGCAGTGCTTCCAAGCTAAACGTCCATCCTGTCCATCAACTCCACGTTGTCCTGTTTGGAGCTCTTCACAGAGCTTAAAGCTGCCTGGGATGATCTTGTGCTTCCCACTGCCTGCCTCCTTCTGCCACTAGGATGCATGCAAGTCCTTAGTGGAGGCTTGGGCCTGTTCCTCATTCTAGCCTCAGAGTTAAGAAGGCAGCCGACCACACAGCAGGGTCACAATACACGTTTATGGAATGAGCCAATGTAAACTTCCTCACGATTGTGAGAATGTTCATTTCACAGTTGATTTTCCTCTTTTTCCTTATTTATTTGGAAAATTAATAGCTGGCAACATCTACTGCTGTTGAGCACCCACTGGTAACCACCGAGGTGTTGACTGGGAACTTTGTAACACGGTAGTCTGATTAGCTAGATTGGTTTTTAAGTCTCCCTTTGAGGTGATTTTGTGTGTGCTCACCAACCTGTGCTGTGCATACAGGTTAGAGGACGTCAGTAGTGAGTTCTCGTTCTCGCTCTCTCTCTCTCTCTCT
>NW_004949109.1:7948253-7956591 GCF_000317375.1 Microtus ochrogaster
AACTCACAGAGATCCGCCTGCCTCTGCCTCCCGAGTGCTGGGATTAAAGGCGTGTGCCACCACCACCCGGCTCTCTCTCTTTTTAAAAGATTTTATTTATTTATTATGTATAACACATTCTGTCTCCATGTATGCCTGCAGAAGAGGGTGCCAGATCTCATTACAGATGGCTGTGAGCCACCATGTGGTTGTTCTGGAAGAGCAACCAGTGCTCTTAACCACTGAGCCATCTCTCCAGCCTTTCTCCCTCTCTCTCTCTCTCTCTCTCTCTCTCTCTCTCTCTCTCTCTCTCTCCCCACTGTGGGGTCCAGGGATCAAACTCCAGCAATCAAGCAATCAGGCTTGGTAACAAACTGCCTTTTACTCACCCAACCTGATCAGAGCTACACAGCTAGACATTTTTTAGGGAATTGGATTCAGGCTCCTGTGGGTTAACTACTTGTCCCAAGGCAAACATGATTCTAGTACCGTGGTTCTAGCCTGTTTTTCTCTTGTGTCGGGTTACTTCTAAAAGGTGAAAATATGATTTCCACTTTTACAGCCAATGGACATGTCGCTCATCTAAAAGAGTTGCTGTCTTATCCCTGAGATCTGTTTTCAGTAATGACGAATAGTTTATAGGCCAGATACTACCAGAGTGCACAGGGCGTTTTATGTCCTAATCTTCACCATCGTGACAGGCTTCACCACCCGAGTTCACGAATTTGCCTGGGGTCAGTAGTAACTCCCAGAGCGCCTCATTATCTTTCTGACTCTAAACCCTTAGCTCCTTCCACTATACTCTGATGTCTCCTGTCGCACTATTTAGCCAGTGTTAACCCAGTGAGGCAGCTCACTGGTAAAATGCTCCAATGCTATCTGAGACCGGGCTGTAGGCGCTGTGGTGCCGGCATCAGGCGCTCCAGATGCACTGCTTATGAATGGCCGAGGCTTTCCTGCCATTGATTTTTGTGGGTGAGTGTATGGTTTGTGGGCCTGGTCGATCAGAGCCTTTTAATAGGGGAGGGAAGGAAATCTTCATTTCAACCAGAATCAAACAGAAATCAGGCTGCCCTTCCCCACTGTGGTCAATGAGCTCGAGGTGCAATGTTGTCCATCTTGCTCCAAGGGCTGGAAAGTTGGGCGGTTCCTTTCCTCCCAGACACAGAGACCACTCAGCCCAGCTGGCACCGCGGTGACTTTTCTGTAAAACAAAAGGCATTTCTGCTCCTTCTACCCCTTGCGGGGGAAACTGAGGGCGTGAAGAGGTTCTAAAAGAGAATGTATGATTGGCTCCTGAGGGGCCAGTGGCCAAGAAGAGGGCAGGTGTGTGGTGCGTCTCCCTGCATGAAGGTCTGGATAACCCATCATTTGTTTTTATAATGAGCTTCTTGGCAGGACTGCCTTTTCTTAATTGACATTTCCACTTGGAGAGCTCCAGGGAGGACTGGATTAGAATGCCCCTGGAAGTGAGGGGGTGTGAGGTGTCAGGGACTGTGGGAGTTGTACAGCTGAATGCGCTTCCCATTCAACACTGAGAGCTGTACAGTTTCCTGCAAACCCCCATTCTGTCTAGACCCACGTAGTCATCAGCTCTCCGGCCTTCTCTAGAAACTTCTGTTTTACCCTCTCAGTTACAACTGCTCAGACCACATTCCTGCCTCCCTCCACCCTGGTCTCAGTATCTTGGGCTTTGTCCAGTCCCTGTAGCGCCTTAGTTCAGGGATTTCACTCTGCCCTAACATGGCCTACGAGTGGATTTTCCTTCCTCTCTCCTGTCTGCCATGTCCAGTGAAGCAGGTTCTTGAAGAACTGTCATTGTTGTAGTGTTAAAAATTCTTGGAAGGCTTTTATAGTTATGAGCAATGTTAGAGACGCAGCTTTGCTCCTGAATGCAGAGAGAGCACTGTCATGCATTGAGCACTGTCATCATGCAGAGAGCACTGTCGTCATTCAGAGAGCACTGTCATCATGCAGAGAGCACTGTCGTCATTCAGAGAGCACTGTCGTCATGCAGAGGTGCTGGCCGTGCATCACCTCTCTCCATCCTAAAAGCCACATCAAAGCAGGTGAGTTGTACCTCAGTGACAAGGGAGTGTAGGAAACGCTCACTTCAGGTTCCTTCTAATAAACGTTGGAACCAAGAGTCAAACCCCAGCCCCCTTTCTCTACCCACTTACTGTAGACTCCCTGGCTAGCTCAGGGTTTGGGATAGTAGGTTCCACCTTGGCTTTTGATTCAGCAATCCTGACCTGTGTGCTGGCGACCTGGACCTTGTCACCAGAACATCTGTCTGGTCTTGCCCATGCATGCCTGTTGCCTTCAGCACTCTCTCATTCCTGCTCTGGAAGAACCTAGATCTTTTAAGGCTCAGCTCAGAAACTATTTCCAGCAGCATAGTCTCTGTGAACCCAAACTGTCAGAGCACATAAGAAACACAACCTGAAACAAGATAAGGTTTAGCTATGCATCTCTTGGCTGGCCTAGAACTCTGTGTAGTCCAGGGTGACTTCAAACTCATAGTGTTCCACCTACCTCTATCTGATGAATGCTGGTGTCAAAGCCCGTGCCACCCCGACTAGCCTTATCCAAACATTTTTTTTTTTTTTAAAGTGTGAATGAGCTCCTAGTTCTGATCACTGAGTTCGCTGTTGATTCCTTTCCTTTCTGTGCTCTTGGTCTTTTGTATCTCCTGGCCTTCCTGTTCCCTTGCTTTCTGGCCCAGTTTTTATATTTAACTGTATTGCCCCCTTTTGACTTTATTTACATTATTAATTATTGTGTACGTGTGTGGAATATTTGCATATTTCATGCAGGTACACATGTATGCACATATCTATCTCTCTTGGTGCTGAGGTTGCCGTGGGTTCTGGGGACCCTAATTCATGACTTCATGTTCACATAGCGAGCGCTTTACTACCTGAGTCATCTCCCCAGTCCCCTTTCCCAGATTTTAAATGTCTTGAAGGCAAGGTGAGTGGATTCTTCTTGTTTCTATTCTTGACCTAAGGATCTGGTGTCCTATTGACAGAAAACACTCAACTGAAAAAGAATATTATGCAATTATATTTGGTTACATTGTATTATGTTTTTAAAAAGCAGCTGGAATGTGTCCTTTTGTTTTCTAGTGTTTTGTTGTTTTTGTTTTTTAAAATATACGTTGTTTTTATGCTGCTCCAGGCTGAACTTAATCATTTTCCTGCCTCTTCTTGCTAAGTGCTGGGATTACAGGCATGAGCCATCCTGCCCAGTCCTATTTTCTATTGTTTGATCCATAATACTTTAATATCTTTGTAAGTTTATGCTGAAGCAACAGAACAGCTAGTGAAATCCCTAGAAGCACCTTTAAGGCCACAGGGGGGATCATAAATTCTTATATATAACAGACACTGTAGGATAAATTCCATGTATGTGATATATACTGTTTTTTCATGTCTGTGCTAATGCTGTTGTTATTAAAAGTCTATTACAGGGTCTGTGAGATGACTCACTTGACAGAACACTTGCCTTGCAGCCACAAGGACCTTGGTTTGAGTCCCAGAACACTGGGTGCAGTGGCTGGTTCTTGTAATCCTAGCACTGGGGAGGCAGAGACAACTGGATCCTGGGGCTTGCTGGGTAGCCTACCTTTCTTGTTGAGCTCCAAGCGAGAGGCCCTATAAAGAAAGGAGGGGGTAGCACCTGAGGGATGACATTCCAGGTTATCTCCTGGCTTCCATATGCATGTACACACATGCACTTGAGCTGGCACACATGCATGCATGCACACGCACGCAATACACACACACACACACACACACACACACACACACACACACACACACTTTATAGCCATTTTGTATTATCAATGAATATTTCAGAGTCTAATAATATTTCTGAGGTCCCTCAGGATCAGGTCCAGCTCCTCTCCGACCTTCTAGCTCACCAGTCATCACTTACACTACTGAGTGACAGCACTCCACCACTAGGGCCACGCAGGAAAGGGATCTTTTGTATTATTTGTCACAGTCATCCCTGCTCATCTGTGTTCACCCTCCTCATGTTTAGTCATGGGTCCCGCTTCAGTGTGGGCACAGCTTCCAGGAAGCCTTCCTCTGCCCCCTCCAAGTTGGAGTTGGAGAACGGTTACCTTCCCATCATGCACCACAGCCATTACCATTCTGTCGTATGAATCTTTGTCACTTGTCTGAAGTCTTGATCTAAACCATTGTTTCTCTTGTGGCTTTAATTACAATGATTCAGGGATCCCCAAATAAAGTTCTCTGGCTTAAAGTGTCTGGATCAGGTGACTCGGAGGGAGGAGAGTTGGTGGCTGGAGTTTATTGTTGCAGATTTGTCATTTTGTATTGCATCTGGATAATATAGTATAAACGCATTGTATGTATGTAGCCTCTTTGGCCACTACTTTTTAAGACAGCCACTGTGCAGGCATATTTCGTGTGTGGTGGTTTGGATAAAATTGGCCTTCATAGGCTCACAGCGGCACTGTTAGATGTGGTCTCGTTGGAGTGGATGTGGCTTTGTTTGGAGGAAGTGTGTCTCTGAGAGTGGGCTTTGAAGTTTCAGAAGCTCAAGCCAGGTCCAGTGTCTCTCTCTTCTTGCTGCCTGCCGATCAAGATAGAGAACTCTCAGCTTCTTCTTCGCCACCATGCCTGCCTGCATGGCACCATGCTTCCCACCATGACAAAAATGGACTAAACCTCTGAACTGTAAGCTAGCCCCAAATTAAATGTGTTTTCTTTATAAGGGTTGCCATGGTCATAGTGTCTCTTCACAGCAATAGAAACGCTAAGAAATCAGCTATCATACAACCATAATTCATATATCATGCAATTCATCCATTTAAGGTACACAATGTACCACTACTGGTTCTTAGTATATGCACATAGTTATGCGACCATCACCATAACTAATTTTAGGACACTTTACTATCCCTATTTTGTATCTGTGTGGACTCTCCTGTTCTGTAATGGAAGACACACAACCTGTGTCCTTTTGTGTCTGATGACTTTCATCCAGGATTCTGTTTTCAGGGTTCATCCCTGGGATGCCAGGAATCAGCACTTCATGTTTTTTCCTCACTGCTTAAACATACCATATTGAGGTTAGGCATAATACCTTTAATTCCAGTGCTCAGGAGGTAGAGGCAGGCAGATTTTGGTGAGTTCCAGGCCATCTAATAACTCAGTGGCTTTGCATCTTGGTGCTACACTGTGTGACACGAAATAGATGTGGAGAAGCATCTGGATGATAAAGTATTTTACTGAAACTGTCATGTTGGGGTCTTCAGAGTATCTTGATTTCCCCCTGTGGTGCTGGGGACCTCCCCCAGGACCTTTGGGGTACTGCCACTGGGGTACCAACACATGCTCCACCACTTACAAACCTCAGTTTGATTTTTAGACGTCAACTTGAAAGGCCAATAGTTAAGAGAGAGAGCTATAAGCCTTAGCATTTGGGTCGGGAGGAAGTGTAGAGAAAATGAGGTGGCCAGTGAGTGATTGACAGTTACTGAAGCTGAGCGTTGTTTTTCTGGGGGTGGGCTTTGTGTCTGCCCTGTCCACTGGGTAGCCATTGGTCATATGCAGCTACTGGGCACTTAAGTTGTGTCTATTCCTTACCAAGATGTGCTGTGTGTTCAAAATGCATACTGAATTTTGAAGACGGAGTATGAAAGAATGTAAAAAATATCTCAGAAACATTTTTATTGCTTACATGCGAAATGGTAATATTCTAGACATATTAGGATGTAGATTCAAAAATGATCTCATCCATTTCTTTTTGTTCTTTTTAATTGATGACTTAAGTTAAAATTACATATAGAGCTCCTACTATGTAGTCTGTTGGACAATACAGCTATGCATTTTTTAATGTTTGAACATATATATTAATATAGCAATAAGGAACAACCAGAGATATCTGAAGTTTTAAAAACATAGAATGGAATATGTTTGTAATAACTCTTCATTTGTGGGAAGTTTGGGGATTACAGATTCATTTCCAGGGGCTTTGCAGAGGCCTCCGGCAGGCAGTCTGACCTTCTACTCTCAGGGGAAAATTTGAGAATTCTTTCACAGAGCATGGATTAGCAGCCCGAGAGGCTAGAATTGCTTCTTTGGCTGTTTACCAGATTCCTTTGAAGTTGATGAGCTATTTTCTTTATTTTGGAAGAGCATAAGCACACGATTGGTGACATCACAGTTTCTGATCACATGATTTATTCTCCCGAGTTGATTTTTCCCGGACCTGCTGTCTAATGGCCCCTAGCGAGCAAGAGCAGAATATGATGTTATAGGATAATGGCGTGCAGATTTAAAGTTGGGAAATTGGTTTCCTTCCTACAAAATGTACTTGGATGGAAACTGTCGCTGCCTGTTTACTCATGGGATGAGAGGGGAGGTGGTGCTCTCAGTTCTTGGAGGAGGTGTGGGTGGGATGAACACCCCTACAGGAGTCATCCCCCTGCCGAGGGTGGCCGTGAACGGGAAAATCACAGCATCAAGTCCAGTTGCTGTGGTTCCTAATGGGGAACCAAGAGAGGATCGCAGACTCTCGATATCTGTAATTTGTTATCTTATTTTCCCCCCCTCTTTTTTTGGTTCAAACGCCGCATTTCTCCCCTCATGTGTTAAAGCCTGGGGTAGTAAAGATTTCCAATCCTGTGTCAAGTATCCTAATATTCATAAGACATTTAAATTAAAGTTTAAGTCTTCTAAAACGAGCTCTCCTCCCCGAATCATCAGTGCTGTGGGAAATGAGCCGGAGTGCTTAGAGGCAAACACTAAATAACCTATGTAGCCTTAATTTCACCAGGGTCAATAAACTCGACGTAAGTGCCTCTCTAGACTTAAGCATGAAGTTAAGATTTTATGTTCATTCATTTCATAAGCATTTGTCAATTTCATTCCGAGTACCAAACTGTTTCCAAGACGGTTCTGGAAGCAGGATGTGGTGGGGGGAATTAGCGGTAGAATCCACCTTCAGGACTTCACAGTCCAGAAGAGGATGTAGACAGAGAATTCATTAATTACCATGGTGATATGTGGCTCAAAGAGAAAGAGTCTGGATTTTAATTGGGACCCTGGGGAGAAAAGTTCTATTTTCCTGTGGGTCATGATTCAGGCTGCAAAGATCTGAACAAGGAGGAGAAAAGAGACGGTGGCTGGGGAGTCCTCCTGGGAGCAGGAGACGTGCAAAGTCCTGCCCTTTTCTGTCTTTCAGGTTGCAGGAGGCCACGTGGACGCGGTGAGCAGGGTTGGAGTTTCTCTCTCTGACGCTGCACGTGGATATGTTTACTTGCTAGTGGGGACTGAGTCCAAAGTTGAGCTTTTGTAACCTTTGTAACTGAATCTGAACATGGTCTAACTACCTAGCGGCTGATGCAGCCCTCACAGGAGCAGAAAACCAGTTGCTGGTTAGCATTCCAGTGTAGCTCGGTTGTCCAGGGTCTGAGCTGAGTTCGGGGTATGTGTTAGTTACTTTTCTCATTGCTGTGACGCAAGGCCTGGCCAGAAGGAAGTTAAGGTAGGAAGGGTTTGTTTTGGCTGATGGTTTAGGGTTATAGTTCATCACCCTGGGGAAGGCAGGGCTGTGGGAGCATGCTGGTCATGTAACAACAGTCAGGAGGCAGAGAAAAGTAGATGGTGGTTCTCAGCTCATGTTCTTTGTTTTATTTATTCTGGATCCCAGTCCATAAGATAGTGTTGGCCACATATAGGGTATGTCTGTCTTCAGTCAAACCTCTCTAGAAATGCCCTCACAGACAGGGAGAGAAGTATGTCTCCTCCTCCTGAAACTGAGAAACTTCTGTAAAGCAAAGAACACAGTCAATAAGACAAAACGACAGCCTACAGAATGAAAAAGATCTTCACTAACCCCACATCAGACAGAGCTGATCTCAAAATATACAAAGAACTCAAGAAATTGGTCATCAAAAGAACAAATAATCCAATAAAAAATGGAGTAGAGATCTAAACAGAGAACTCTCAACAGAGGAAGCTAAAATAGTTGAAAGACACTTAAGGAAATGCTCAACATCCTTAGCCATCAGAGAAATGGAAATCAAAAACAACTCTGAGATTCCATCTTATACCTATCAGAATGGCCAAGGTCAAAAACCACTGAAGACAACTTATGCTGGAGAGGATATGGGGTTAAGGGAACACCTCTGCATTGCTGGTGGGAGTGCAAACTGGTACAGCCCCTTTGGATATCAGTATGGCGATTTCTTAGGAAATAACCTACCTCAAGACACAGCAATACCACTTTTGGGTATATACTTAAAGGATGCTTAATCATACCACAAGGACATGTACTCAACTATGTTCATAGCAGCATTGTTTGTTATAGCCAGAACTTG